>NW_027150205.1:0-62742 GCF_031143425.1 Pleurodeles waltl | reverse complement strand
GCGCCCGCGACAGGAAACACCCCAAAGCGCAACGTGGACACATCCAAAATTTTGGAAGAAAACAGAGGTGTTTTTTGCGAAGTGCCTACCTGTAGATTTTTGGCCTCTAGCTCAGCCGGCACTAGGGAAACCTACCAAACCTGTGCATTTCTGAAAACTAGAGACCTAGGGGAATCCAAGATGGGGTGACTTGCGGTGCTCGGACCAGGTTCTGTTACCCAGAATCCTTTGCAAACCTCAAAATTTGGCTAAAAAAACACATGTTCCTCACATTTCTGTGGCAGAAAGTTCTGGAATCTGAGAGGAGCCACAAATTTCCTTCCACCCAGCGTTCCCCCAAGTCTCCCGATAAAAAATGATACCTCACTTGCGTGGTTAGGCCTAGCGCCCGCGACAGGAAACACCCAAAGCGCAACGTGGACATCATCCAAAATTTTGGAAGAAAACAGAGGTATTTTTTGCGAAGTGCCTACCTGTAGATATTTGGCCACTAGCTCAGCCGGCACCTAGGGAAACCTATAAAACTGTGCATTTCTGAAAACTATAGATCTAGGGGAATCCAAGATGGGGTGACTTGCGGGGCTCGGACCAGGTTCTGTTACCCAGAATCCTTTGCAAACCTCAAAATTTGGCTAAAAAAAACACATGTTCCTCACATTTCTGTGGCAGAAAGTTCTGGCATCTGAGAGGAGCCACAAATTTCCTTCCACCCAGCGTTCCCCCAAGTCTCCCGATAAAAATGATACCTCACTTGCGTGGGTAGGCCTAGCGCCCGCGACAGGAAACACCCCAAGGCGCAACGTGGACACACCCAAAATTTTGGAAGAAAACAGAGGTGTTTTTTTTGCGAAGTGCCTACCTGTAGATTTTGGCCTCTAGCTCAGCCGGCACCTTTGGAAACCTACCAAACCTGTGCATTTCTGAAAACTAGAGACCTAGGGGAATCCAAGATGGTGGTGACTTGCGGGGCTCGGACCAGGTTCTGTTACCCAGAATCCTTTGCAAACCTCAAAATATGGCTAAAAAAACACATGTTCCTCACATTTCTGTGGCAGAAAGTTCTGGAATCTGAGAGGAGCCACAAATTTCCTTCTACCCTGCGTTCCCCCAAGTCTCCCGATAAAAATGATACCTCACTTGCATGGGTAGGCCTAGCGCCCGCGACAGGAAACACCCAAAAGCGCAATGTGGACACATCCAAAATTTGGAAGAAAACAGAGGTATTTTTTGCGAAGTGCCTACCTGTAGATATTGGCCTCTAGCTCAGCCGGCACCTAGGGAAACCTACCAAACCTGTGCATTTCTGAAAACTAGAGATCTAGGGGAATCCAAGATGGGGTGACTTGCGGGGCTCGGACCAGGTTCTGTTACCCAGAATCCTTTGCAAACCACAAAAATTGGCTAAAAAAACACATGTTCCTCACATTTCTGTGGCAGAAAGTTCTGGCATCTGAGAGGAGCCACAAATTTCCTTCCACCCAGCGTTCCCCCAAGTCTCCCGATAAAAATGATACCTCACTTGCGTGGGTAGGCCTAGCGCCCGCGACAGGAAACACCCCAAAGCGCAACGTGACACATCAAAAATTTTGGAAGAAAACAGAGGTGTTTTTTGCGAAGTGCCTACCTGTAGATTTTGGCCTCTAGCTCAGCCGGCACCTAGGGAAACCTACCAAACCTGTGCATTTCTGAAAACTAGAGACCTATGGGAATCCAAGAAGGGGTGACTTGCGGGGCTCGGGCCAGGTTCTGTTACCCAGAATCCTTTGCAAACCTCATAATTTGGCTAAAAAACACATTGTTCCTCACATTTCTGTGGCAGATAAGTTCTGGAATCTGAGAGGAGCCACAAATTCCTTCCCCCCAGCGTTTCCCCAAGTCTCCCGATAAAAATGATACCTCACTTGCGTGGGTAGGCCTAGCGTCCGCGACAGGAAACACCCCAAAGCGCAACGTGGACACATCCAAAATTTTGGAAGAAAACAGAGGTGTTTTTTGCGAAGTGCCTACCTGTAGATTTTGGCCTCTAGCTCAGCCGGCACCTAGGGAAACCTACCAAACCTGTGCATTTCTGAAAACTAGAGACCTAGGGGAATCCAAGTATGGGTGACTTGCGGGGCTCGGGCCAGGTTAAGTTACCCAGAATCCTATGCAAACCTCAAAATTTTTGCTAAAAAAAACACATGTTCCTCACATTTCTGTGGCAGAAAGTTCTGGAATCTGAGAGGAGCCACAAATTTCCTTCCACCCAGCGTTCCCCCAAGTCTCCCGATAAAAATGATACCTCACTTGCGTGGTTAGGCCTAGCGCCCGCGACAGGAAACACCCCAAAGCGCAACGTGGACACATCCAAAATTTTGGAAGAAAACAGAGGTCTTTTTTGCGAAGTGCCTACCTGTAGATATTGGCCTCTAGCTCAGCCGGGCACCTAGGGAAACCTATAAAACCTGTGCATTTCTGAAAACTATAGATCTAGGGGAATCCAAGATGGGGTGACTTGCGGGGCTCGGACCAGGTTCTGTTACCCAGAATCCTTTGCAAACCTCAAAATTTGGCTAAAAAAAACATGTTCCTCACATTTCTGTGGCAGAAAGTTCTGGCATCTGAGAGGAGCCACAAATTTCCTTCCACCCAACGTTCCCCCAAGTCTCCCGATAAAAATGATACCTCACTTGCGTGGGTAGGCCTAGCGCCCGCGACAGGAAACACCCCAAGGCACAACGTGGACACACCCAAAATTTTGGAAGAAAACAGAGGTGTTTTTTGTGAAGTGCCTACCTGTAGATTTTGGCCTCTAGCTCAGCCGGCACCTAGGGAAACCTACCAAACCTGTGCATTTCTGAAAACTAGAGACCTAGGGTAATCCAAGATGGGGTGACTTGCGGGGCTCGGACCAGATTCTGTTACCCAGAATCCTTTGCAAACCTCAAAATTTGGCTAAAAAAACACATGTTCCTCACATTTCTGTGGCAGAAAGTTCTGGAATCTGAGAGGAGCCACAAATTTCCTTCCACCCAGCGTTCCCCCAAGTCTCCCGATAAAAATGAAACCTCACTTGCGTGGGTAGGCCTAGCGCCCGCGACAGAAACACCCCAAAGCGCAACGTGGACACAACCAAAATTTTGGAAGAAAACAGAGGTTTTTTTTGCGAAGTGCCTACCTGTAGATTTTGGTCTCTAGCTCAGCCGGCACCTAGGGAAACTACCAAACCTGTGCATTTCTGAAAACGAGAGACCTAGGGGAATCCAAGATGGGGTGACTTGCGGTGCTCGGACCAGGTTCTGTTACCCAGAATCCTTTGCAAACCTCAAAATTTGGCTAAAAAAACACATGTTCCTCACATTTCTGTGGCAGAAAGTTCTGGAATCTGAGAGGAGCCACAAATTTCCTTCCACCCAGCGTTCCCCCAAGTCTCCCGATAAAAATGATACCTCACTTGCGTGGTTAGGCCTAGCGCCCGCGACAGGAAACACCCCAAAGCGCAACGTGGACACATCCAAAATTTTGGAAGAAAACAGAGGTATTTTTTGCGAAGTGCCTACCTGTAGATATTGGCCACTAGCTCAGCCGGCACCTAGGGAAACCTATAAAAACCTGTGCATTTCTGAAAACTATAGATCTAGGGGAATCCAAGATGGGGTGGACTTGCGGGGCTCGGACCAGGTTCTGTTACCCAGAATCCTTTGCAAACCTCAAAATTTGGCTAAAAAAACACATGTTCCTCAGATTTCTGTGGCAGAAAGTTCTGGCATCTGAGAGGAGCCACAAATTTCCTTCCACCCAGCGTTCCCCCAAGTCTCCCGATAAAAATGATACCTCACTTGCGTGGGTAGGCCTAACGCCCGCGACAGGAAACACCCCAAGGCGCAACGTGGACACACCCAAAATTTTGGAAGAAAACAGAGGTGTTTTTTGCGAAGTGCCTACCTGTAGATTTTGGCCTCTAGCTCAGCCGGCAACTTTGGAAACCTACCAAACCTGTGCATTTCTGAAACTAGAGACCTAGGGGAATCCAAGATGGGGTGACTTGCGGGGCTCGGACCAGGTTCTGTTACCCAGAATCCTTTGCAAACCTCAAAATTTGGCTAAAAAAAACACATGTTCCTCACATTTCTGTGGCAGAAAGTTCTGGAATCTGAGAGGAGCCACAAATTTCCTTCTACCCAGCGTTCCCCCAAGTCTCCCGATAAAAATGATACCTCACTTGCATGGGTAGGCCTAGCGCCCGCGACAGGAAACACCCCAAAGCGCAATGTGGACACATCCAAAATTTTGGAAGAAAACAGAGGTATTTTTTGCGAAGTGCCTACCTGTAGATTTTGGCCTCTAGCTCAGCCGGCACCTAGGGAAACCTACCAAACCTGTGCATTTCTGAAAACTAGAGACCTAGGGGAATCCAAGAAGGGGTGACTTGCGGGGCTCGGACCAGGTTCTGTTACCCAGAATCCTTTGCAAACCTCAAAATTTGGCTAAAAAAACACATGTTCCTCACATTTCTGTGGCAGAAAGTTCTGGAATCTGAGAGGAGCCACAAATTTCCTTCCCCCCAGCGTTTCCCCAAGTCTCCCGATAAAAATGATACCTCACTTGCGTGGGTAGGCCTAGCGTCCGCGACAGGAAACACCCCAAAGCGCAACGTGGACACATCCAAAATTTTGGAAGAAAACAGAGGTGTTTTTTGCGAAGTGCCTACCTGTAGATTTTGGCCTCTAGCTCAGCCGGGCACCTAGGGAAACCTACCAAACCTGTGCATTTCTGAAAACTAGAGACCTAGGGGAATCCAAGATGGGGTGACTTGCGGGGCTCGGGCCAGGTTCTGTTACCCAGAATCCTTTGCAAACCTCAAAATTTGGCTAAAAAAACACATGTTCCTCACATTTCTGTGGCAGAAAGTTCTGGAATCTGAGAGGAGCCACAAATTTCCTTCCACCCAGCGTTCCCCCAAGTCTCCCGATAAAAATGATACCTCACTTGCGTGGTTAGGCCTAGCGCCCGCGACAGGAAACACCCCAAAGCGCAACGTGGACACATCCAAAATTTTGGAAGAAAACAGAGGTCTTTTTTGCGAAGTGCCTACCTGTAGATATTGGCCTCTAGCTCAGCCGGCACCTAGGGAAACCTATAAAACCTGTGCTTTTCTGAAAACTATAGATCTAGGGGAATCCAAGATGGGGTGACTTGCGGGGCTCGGACCAGGTTCTGTTACCCAGAATCCTTTGCAAACCTCAAAATTTGGCTAAAAAAACACATGTTCCTCACATTTCTGTGGCAGAAAGTTCTGGCATCTGAGAGGAGCCACAAATTTCCTTCCACCCAGCGTTCCCCCAAGTCTCCCGATAAAAATGATACCTCACTTGCGTGGGTAGGCCTAGCGCCCGCGACAGGAAACACCCCAAGGCGCAACGTGGACACACCCAAAATTTTGGAAGAAAACAGAGGTGTTTTTTGCGAAGTGCCTACCTGTAGATTTTGGCCTCTAGCTCAGCCGGCACCTAGGGAAACCTACCAAACCTGTGCATTTCTGAAAACTAGAGACCTAGGGTAATCCAAGATGGGGTGACTTGCGGGGCTCGGACCAGATTCTGTTACCCAGAATCCTTTGCAAACCTCAAAATTTGGCTAAAAAAACACATGTTCCTCACATTTCTGTGGCAGAAAGTTCTGGAATCTGAGAGGAGCCACAAATTTCCTTCCACCCAGCGTTCCCCCAAGTCTCCCGATAAAAATGAAACCTCACTTGCGTGGGTAGGCCTAGCGCCCGCGACAGGAAACACCCCAAAGCGCAACGTGGACACAACCAAAATTTTGGAAGAAAACAGAGGTTTTTTTTGCGAAGTGCCTACCTGTAGATTTTGGTCTCTAGCTCAGCCGGCGCCTAGGGAAACCTACCAAACCTGTGCATTTCTGAAAACGAGAGACCTAGGGGAATCCAAGATGGGGTGACTTGCGGGGCTCGGACCAGGTTCTGTTACCCAGAATCCTTTGCAAACCTCACAATTTGGCTAAAAAAACACATGTTCCTCACATTTCTGTGGCAGAAAGTTCTGGAATCTGAGAGGAGCCACAAATTTCCTTCCCCCCAGCGTTTCCCCAAGTCTCCCGATAAAAATGATACCTCACTTGCGTGGGTAGGCCTAGCGCCCGCAACAGGAAACACCCCAAAGCGCAACGTGGACACATCCAAAATTTTGGAAGAAAACAGAGGTGTTTTTTGCGAAGTGCCTACCTGTAGATTTTGGCCTCTAGCTCAGCCGGCACCTAGGGAAACCTACCAAACCTGTGCATTTCTGAAAACTAGAGACCTAGGGGAATCCAAGATGGGGTGACTTGCGGGGCTCGGACCAGGTTCTGTTACCCAGAATCCTTTGCAAACCTCAAAATTTGGCTAAAAAAACACATGTTCCTCACATTTCTGTGGCAGAAAGTTCTGGAATCTGAGAGGAGCCACAAATTTCCTTCTACCCAGCGTTCCCCCAAGTCTCCCGATAAAAATGATACCTCACTTGCATGGGTAGGCCTAGCGCCCGCGACAGGAAACACCCCAAAGCGCAATGTGGACACATCCAAAATTTTGGAAGAAAACAGAGGTATTTTTTGCGAAGTGCCTACCTGTAGATTTTGGCCTCTAGCTCAGCCGGCACCTAGGGAAACCTACCAAACCTGTGCATTTCTGAAAACTAGAGACCTAGGGGAATCCAAGAAGGGGTGACTTGCGGGGCTCGGACCAGGTTCTGTTACCCAGAATCCTTTGCAAACCTCAAAATTTGGCTAAAAAAACACATGTTCCTCACATTTCTGTGGCAGAAAGTTCTGGAATCTGAGAGGAGCCACAAATTTCCTTCCCCCCAGCGTTTCCCCAAGTCTCCCGATAAAAATGATACCTCACTTGCGTGGGTAGGCCTAGCGTCCGCGACAGGAAACACCCCAAAGCGCAACGTGGACACATCCAAAATTTTGGAAGAAAACAGAGGTGTTTTTTGCGAAGTGCCTACCTGTAGATTTTGGCCTCTAGCTCAGCCGGCACCTAGGGAAACCTACCAAACCTGTGCATTTCTGAAAACTAGAGACCTAGGGGAATCCAAGATGGGGTGACTTGCGGGGCTCGGGCCAGGTTCTGTTACCCAGAATCCTTTGCAAACCTCAAAATTTGGCTAAAAAAACACATGTTCCTCACATTTCTGTGGCAGAAAGTTCTGGAATCTGAGAGGAGCCACAAATTTCCTTCCACCCAGCGTTCCCCCAAGTCTCCCGATAAAAATGATACCTCACTTGCGTGGTTAGGCCTAGCGCCCGCGACAGGAAACACCCCAAAGCGCAACGTGGACACATCCAAAATTTTGGAAGAAAACAGAGGTCTTTTTTGCGAAGTGCCTACCTGTAGATATTGGCCTCTAGCTCAGCCGGCACCTAGGGAAACCTATAAAACCTGTGCTTTTCTGAAAACTATAGATCTAGGGGAATCCAAGATGGGGTGACTTGCGGGGCTCGGACCAGGTTCTGTTACCCAGAATCCTTTGCAAACCTCAAAATTTGGCTAAAAAAACACATGTTCCTCACATTTCTGTGGCAGAAAGTTCTGGCATCTGAGAGGAGCCACAAATTTCCTTCCACCCAGCGTTCCCCCAAGTCTCCCGATAAAAATGATACCTCACTTGCGTGGGTAGGCCTAGCGCCCGCGACAGGAAACACCCCAAGGCGCAACGTGGACACACCCAAAATTTTGGAAGAAAACAGAGGTGTTTTTTGCGAAGTGCCTACCTGTAGATTTTGGCCTCTAGCTCAGCCGGCACCTAGGGAAACCTACCAAACCTGTGCATTTCTGAAAACTAGAGACCTAGGGTAATCCAAGATGGGGTGACTTGCGGGGCTCGGACCAGATTCTGTTACCCAGAATCCTTTGCAAACCTCAAAATTTGGCTAAAAAAACACATGTTCCTCACATTTCTGTGGCAGAAAGTTCTGGAATCTGAGAGGAGCCACAAATTTCCTTCCACCCAGCGTTCCCCCAAGTCTCCCGATAAAAATGAAACCTCACTTGCGTGGGTAGGCCTAGCGCCCGCGACAGGAAACACCCCAAAGCGCAACGTGGACACAACCAAAATTTTGGAAGAAAACAGAGGTTTTTTTTGCGAAGTGCCTACCTGTAGATTTTGGTCTCTAGCTCAGCCGGCGCCTAGGGAAACCTACCAAACCTGTGCATTTCTGAAAACGAGAGACCTAGGGGAATCCAAGATGGGGTGACTTGCGGGGCTCGGACCAGGTTCTGTTACCCAGAATCCTTTGCAAACCTCACAATTTGGCTAAAAAAACACATGTTCCTCACATTTCTGTGGCAGAAAGTTCTGGAATCTGAGAGGAGCCACAAATATCCTTCCACCCAGCGTTCCCCCAAGTCTCCCGATAAAAATTATACCTCACTTGCGTGGGTAGGCCTAGCGCCCGCGACAGGAAACACCCCAAAGCGCAACGTGGACACATTCAAAATTTTGGAAGAAAACAGAGGTTTTTTTTGCGAAGTGCCTACCTGTAGATTTTGGCCTCTAGCTCAGCCGGCACCTAGGGAAACCTACCAAACCTGTGCATTTCTGAAAACTAGAGACCTAGGGGAATCCAAGATGGGGTGACTTGGGGGGCTCGGACCAGGTTCTGTTACCCAGAATCCTTTTCAAACCTCAAAATTTGGCTAAAAAAACACATGTTCCTCACATTTCTGTGGCAGAAAGTTCTGGAATCTGAGAGGAGCCACAAATTTCCTTCCACACACCGTTCCCCCAAGTCTCCCAATAAAAATGATACCTCACTTGCGTGGGTAGGCCTAGCGCCCGCGACAGGAAACACCCCAAAGCGCAACGTGGACACATCCAAAATTTTGGAAGAAAACAGAGGTGTTTTTTGCGAAGTGCCTACCTGTAGATTTTGGCCTCTAGCTCAGCCGGCACCTAGGGAAACCTACCAAACCTGTGCATTTCTGAAAACTAGAGACCTAGGGGAATCCAAGATGGGGTGACTTGCGGTGCTCGGACCAGGTTCTGTTACCCAGAATCCTTTGCAAACCTCAAAATTTGGCTAAAAAAACACATGTTCCTCACATTTCTGTGGCAGAAAGTTCTGGAATCTGAGAGGAGCCACAAATTTCCTTCCACCCAGCGTTCCCCCAAGTCTCCCGATAAAAATGATACCTCACTTGCGTGGTTAGGCCTAGCGCCCGCGACAGGAAACACCCCAAAGCGCAACGTGGACACATCCAAAATTTTGGAAGAAAACAGAGGTAT
Organism: Pleurodeles waltl; assembly: GCF_031143425.1. Taxonomy (NCBI): domain Eukaryota; kingdom Metazoa; phylum Chordata; class Amphibia; order Caudata; family Salamandridae; genus Pleurodeles; species Pleurodeles waltl. Next base: position 53,473 of record NW_027150205.1, on the reverse strand, counting down.
TTTTTGCGAAGTGCCTACCTGTAGATATTGGCCACTAGCTCAGCCGGCACCTAGGGAAACCTATAAAACCTGTGCATTTCTGAAAACTATAGATCTAGGGGAATCCAAGATGGGGTGACTTGCGGGGCTCGGACCAGGTTCTGTTACCCAGAATCCTTTGCAAACCTCAAAATTTGGCTAAAAAAACACATGTTCCTCACATTTCTGTGGCAGAAAGTTCTGGCATCTGAGAGGAGCCACAAATTTCCTTCCACCCAGCGTTCCCCCAAGTCTCCCGATAAAAATGATACCTCACTTGCGTGGGTAGGCCTAGCGCCCGCGACAGGAAACACCCCAAGGCGCAACGTGGACACACCCAAAATTTTGGAAGAAAACAGAGGTGTTTTTTGCGAAGTGCCTACCTGTAGATTTTGGCCTCTAGCTCAGCCGGCACCTTTGGAAACCTACCAAACCTGTGCATTTCTGAAAACTAGAGACCTAGGGGAATCCAAGATGGGGTGACTTGCGGGGCTCGGACCAGGTTCTGTTACCCAGAATCCTTTGCAAACCTCAAAATTTGGCTAAAAAAACACATGTTCCTCACATTTCTGTGGCAGAAAGTTCTGGAATCTGAGAGGAGCCACAAATTTCCTTCTACCCAGCGTTCCCCCAAGTCTCCCGATAAAAATGATACCTCACTTGCATGGGTAGGCCTAGCGCCCGCGACAGGAAACACCCCAAAGCGCAATGTGGACACATCCAAAATTTTGGAAGAAAACAGAGGTATTTTTTGCGAAGTGCCTACCTGTAGATATTGGCCTCTAGCTCAGCCGGCACCTAGGGAAACCTACCAAACCTGTGCATTTCTGAAAACTAGAGATCTAGGGGAATCCAAGATGGGGTGACTTGCGGGGCTCGGACCAGGTTCTGTTACCCAGAATCCTTTGCAAACCACAAAATTTGGCTAAAAAAACACATGTTCCTCACATTTCTGTGGCAGAAAGTTCTGGCATCTGAGAGGAGCCACAAATTTCCTTCCACCCAGCGTTCCCCCAAGTCTCCCGATAAAAATGATACCTCACTTGCGTGGGTAGGCCTAGCGCCCGCGACAGGAAACACCCCAAAGCGCAACGTGGACACATCAAAAATTTTGGAAGAAAACAGAGGTGTTTTTTGCGAAGTGCCTACCTGTAGATTTTGGCCTCTAGCTCAGCCGGCACCTAGGGAAACCTACCAAACCTGTGCATTTCTGAAAACTAGAGACCTAGGGGAATCCAAGAAGGGGTGACTTGCGGGGCTCGGGCCAGGTTCTGTTACCCAGAATCCTTTGCAAACCTCAAAATTTGGCTAAAAAAACACATGTTCCTCACATTTCTGTGGCAGAAAGTTCTGGAATCTGAGAGGAGCCACAAATTTCCTTCCCCCCAGCGTTTCCCCAAGTCTCCCGATAAAAATGATACCTCACTTGCGTGGGTAGGCCTAGCGTCCGCGACAGGAAACACCCCAAAGCGCAACGTGGACACATCCAAAATTTTGGAAGAAAACAGAGGTGTTTTTTGCGAAGTGCCTACCTGTAGATTTTGGCCTCTAGCTCAGCCGGCACCTAGGGAAACCTACCAAACCTGTGCATTTCTGAAAACTAGAGACCTAGGGGAATCCAAGATGGGGTGACTTGCGGGGCTCGGGCCAGGTTAAGTTACCCAGAATCCTTTGCAAACCTCAAAATTTTGCTAAAAAAACACATGTTCCTCACATTTCTGTGGCAGAAAGTTCTGGAATCTGAGAGGAGCCACAAATTTCCTTCCACCCAGCGTTCCCCCAAGTCTCCCGATAAAAATGATACCTCACTTGCGTGGTTAGGCCTAGCGCCCGCGACAGGAAACACCCCAAAGCGCAACGTGGACACATCCAAAATTTTGGAAGAAAACAGAGGTCTTTTTTGCGAAGTGCCTACCTGTAGATATTGGCCTCTAGCTCAGCCGGCACCTAGGGAAACCTATAAAACCTGTGCATTTCTGAAAACTATAGATCTAGGGGAATCCAAGATGGGGTGACTTGCGGGGCTCGGACCAGGTTCTGTTACCCAGAATCCTTTGCAAACCTCAAAATTTGGCTAAAAAAAAACATGTTCCTCACATTTCTGTGGCAGAAAGTTCTGGCATCTGAGAGGAGCCACAAATTTCCTTCCACCCAACGTTCCCCCAAGTCTCCCGATAAAAATGATACCTCACTTGCGTGGGTAGGCCTAGCGCCCGCGACAGGAAACACCCCAAGGCACAACGTGGACACACCCAAAATTTTGGAAGAAAACAGAGGTGTTTTTTGTGAAGTGCCTACCTGTAGATTTTGGCCTCTAGCTCAGCCGGCACCTAGGGAAACCTACCAAACCTGTGCATTTCTGAAAACTAGAGACCTAGGGTAATCCAAGATGGGGTGACTTGCGGGGCTCGGACCAGATTCTGTTACCCAGAATCCTTTGCAAACCTCAAAATTTGGCTAAAAAAACACATGTTCCTCACATTTCTGTGGCAGAAAGTTCTGGAATCTGAGAGGAGCCACAAATTTCCTTCCACCCAGCGTTCCCCCAAGTCTCCCGATAAAAATGAAACCTCACTTGCGTGGGTAGGCCTAGCGCCCGCGACAGGAAACACCCCAAAGCGCAACGTGGACACAACCAAAATTTTGGAAGAAAACAGAGGTTTTTTTTGCGAAGTGCCTACCTGTAGATTTTGGTCTCTAGCTCAGCCGGCACCTAGGGAAACCTACCAAACCTGTGCATTTCTGAAAACGAGAGACCTAGGGGAATCCAAGATGGGGTGACTTGCGGTGCTCGGACCAGGTTCTGTTACCCAGAATCCTTTGCAAACCTCAAAATTTGGCTAAAAAAACACATGTTCCTCACATTTCTGTGGCAGAAAGTTCTGGAATCTGAGAGGAGCCACAAATTTCCTTCCACCCAGCGTTCCCCCAAGTCTCCCGATAAAAATGATACCTCACTTGCGTGGTTAGGCCTAGCGCCCGCGACAGGAAACACCCCAAAGCGCAACGTGGACACATCCAAAATTTTGGAAGAAAACAGAGGTATTTTTTGCGAAGTGCCTACCTGTAGATATTGGCCACTAGCTCAGCCGGCACCTAGGGAAACCTATAAAACCTGTGCATTTCTGAAAACTATAGATCTAGGGGAATCCAAGATGGGGTGACTTGCGGGGCTCGGACCAGGTTCTGTTACCCAGAATCCTTTGCAAACCTCAAAATTTGGCTAAAAAAACACATGTTCCTCAGATTTCTGTGGCAGAAAGTTCTGGCATCTGAGAGGAGCCACAAATTTCCTTCCACCCAGCGTTCCCCCAAGTCTCCCGATAAAAATGATACCTCACTTGCGTGGGTAGGCCTAACGCCCGCGACAGGAAACACCCCAAGGCGCAACGTGGACACACCCAAAATTTTGGAAGAAAACAGAGGTGTTTTTTGCGAAGTGCCTACCTGTAGATTTTGGCCTCTAGCTCAGCCGGCACCTTTGGAAACCTACCAAACCTGTGCATTTCTGAAAACTAGAGACCTAGGGGAATCCAAGATGGGGTGACTTGCGGGGCTCGGACCAGGTTCTGTTACCCAGAATCCTTTGCAAACCTCAAAATTTGGCTAAAAAAACACATGTTCCTCACATTTCTGTGGCAGAAAGTTCTGGAATCTGAGAGGAGCCACAAATTTCCTTCTACCCAGCGTTCCCCCAAGTCTCCCGATAAAAATGATACCTCACTTGCATGGGTAGGCCTAGCGCCCGCGACAGGAAACACCCCAAAGCGCAATGTGGACACATCCAAAATTTTGGAAGAAAACAGAGGTATTTTTTGCGAAGTGCCTACCTGTAGATTTTGGCCTCTAGCTCAGCCGGCACCTAGGGAAACCTACCAAACCTGTGCATTTCTGAAAACTAGAGACCTAGGGGAATCCAAGAAGGGGTGACTTGCGGGGCTCGGACCAGGTTCTGTTACCCAGAATCCTTTGCAAACCTCAAAATTTGGCTAAAAAAACACATGTTCCTCACATTTCTGTGGCAGAAAGTTCTGGAATCTGAGAGGAGCCACAAATTTCCTTCCCCCCAGCGTTTCCCCAAGTCTCCCGATAAAAATGATACCTCACTTGCGTGGGTAGGCCTAGCGTCCGCGACAGGAAACACCCCAAAGCGCAACGTGGACACATCCAAAATTTTGGAAGAAAACAGAGGTGTTTTTTGCGAAGTGCCTACCTGTAGATTTTGGCCTCTAGCTCAGCCGGCACCTAGGGAAACCTACCAAACCTGTGCATTTCTGAAAACTAGAGACCTAGGGGAATCCAAGATGGGGTGACTTGCGGGGCTCGGGCCAGGTTCTGTTACCCAGAATCCTTTGCAAACCTCAAAATTTGGCTAAAAAAACACATGTTCCTCACATTTCTGTGGCAGAAAGTTCTGGAATCTGAGAGGAGCCACAAATTTCCTTCCACCCAGCGTTCCCCCAAGTCTCCCGATAAAAATGATACCTCACTTGCGTGGTTAGGCCTAGCGCCCGCGACAGGAAACACCCCAAAGCGCAACGTGGACACATCCAAAATTTTGGAAGAAAACAGAGGTCTTTTTTGCGAAGTGCCTACCTGTAGATATTGGCCTCTAGCTCAGCCGGCACCTAGGGAAACCTATAAAACCTGTGCTTTTCTGAAAACTATAGATCTAGGGGAATCCAAGATGGGGTGACTTGCGGGGCTCGGACCAGGTTCTGTTACCCAGAATCCTTTGCAAACCTCAAAATTTGGCTAAAAAAACACATGTTCCTCACATTTCTGTGGCAGAAAGTTCTGGCATCTGAGAGGAGCCACAAATTTCCTTCCACCCAGCGTTCCCCCAAGTCTCCCGATAAAAATGATACCTCACTTGCGTGGGTAGGCCTAGCGCCCGCGACAGGAAACACCCCAAGGCGCAACGTGGACACACCCAAAATTTTGGAAGAAAACAGAGGTGTTTTTTGCGAAGTGCCTACCTGTAGATTTTGGCCTCTAGCTCAGCCGGCACCTAGGGAAACCTACCAAACCTGTGCATTTCTGAAAACTAGAGACCTAGGGTAATCCAAGATGGGGTGACTTGCGGGGCTCGGACCAGATTCTGTTACCCAGAATCCTTTGCAAACCTCAAAATTTGGCTAAAAAAACACATGTTCCTCACATTTCTGTGGCAGAAAGTTCTGGAATCTGAGAGGAGCCACAAATTTCCTTCCACCCAGCGTTCCCCCAAGTCTCCCGATAAAAATGAAACCTCACTTGCGTGGGTAGGCCTAGCGCCCGCGACAGGAAACACCCCAAAGCGCAACGTGGACACAACCAAAATTTTGGAAGAAAACAGAGGTTTTTTTTGCGAAGTGCCTACCTGTAGATTTTGGTCTCTAGCTCAGCCGGCGCCTAGGGAAACCTACCAAACCTGTGCATTTCTGAAAACGAGAGACCTAGGGGAATCCAAGATGGGGTGACTTGCGGGGCTCGGACCAGGTTCTGTTACCCAGAATCCTTTGCAAACCTCACAATTTGGCTAAAAAAACACATGTTCCTCACATTTCTGTGGCAGAAAGTTCTGGAATCTGAGAGGAGCCACAAATTTCCTTCCCCCCAGCGTTTCCCCAAGTCTCCCGATAAAAATGATACCTCACTTGCGTGGGTAGGCCTAGCGCCCGCAACAGGAAACACCCCAAAGCGCAACGTGGACACATCCAAAATTTTGGAAGAAAACAGAGGTGTTTTTTGCGAAGTGCCTACCTGTAGATTTTGGCCTCTAGCTCAGCCGGCACCTAGGGAAACCTACCAAACCTGTGCATTTCTGAAAACTAGAGACCTAGGGGAATCCAAGATGGGGTGACTTGCGGGGCTCGGACCAGGTTCTGTTACCCAGAATCCTTTGCAAACCTCAAAATTTGGCTAAAAAAACACATGTTCCTCACATTTCTGTGGCAGAAAGTTCTGGAATCTGAGAGGAGCCACAAATTTCCTTCTACCCAGCGTTCCCCCAAGTCTCCCGATAAAAATGATACCTCACTTGCATGGGTAGGCCTAGCGCCCGCGACAGGAAACACCCCAAAGCGCAATGTGGACACATCCAAAATTTTGGAAGAAAACAGAGGTATTTTTTGCGAAGTGCCTACCTGTAGATTTTGGCCTCTAGCTCAGCCGGCACCTAGGGAAACCTACCAAACCTGTGCATTTCTGAAAACTAGAGACCTAGGGGAATCCAAGAAGGGGTGACTTGCGGGGCTCGGACCAGGTTCTGTTACCCAGAATCCTTTGCAAACCTCAAAATTTGGCTAAAAAAACACATGTTCCTCACATTTCTGTGGCAGAAAGTTCTGGAATCTGAGAGGAGCCACAAATTTCCTTCCCCCCAGCGTTTCCCCAAGTCTCCCGATAAAAATGATACCTCACTTGCGTGGGTAGGCCTAGCGTCCGCGACAGGAAACACCCCAAAGCGCAACGTGGACACATCCAAAATTTTGGAAGAAAACAGAGGTGTTTTTTGCGAAGTGCCTACCTGTAGATTTTGGCCTCTAGCTCAGCCGGCACCTAGGGAAACCTACCAAACCTGTGCATTTCTGAAAACTAGAGACCTAGGGGAATCCAAGATGGGGTGACTTGCGGGGCTCGGGCCAGGTTCTGTTACCCAGAATCCTTTGCAAACCTCAAAATTTGGCTAAAAAAACACATGTTCCTCACATTTCTGTGGCAGAAAGTTCTGGAATCTGAGAGGAGCCACAAATTTCCTTCCACCCAGCGTTCCCCCAAGTCTCCCGATAAAAATGATACCTCACTTGCGTGGTTAGGCCTAGCGCCCGCGACAGGAAACACCCCAAAGCGCAACGTGGACACATCCAAAATTTTGGAAGAAAACAGAGGTCTTTTTTGCGAAGTGCCTACCTGTAGATATTGGCCTCTAGCTCAGCCGGCACCTAGGGAAACCTATAAAACCTGTGCTTTTCTGAAAACTATAGATCTAGGGGAATCCAAGATGGGGTGACTTGCGGGGCTCGGACCAGGTTCTGTTACCCAGAATCCTTTGCAAACCTCAAAATTTGGCTAAAAAAACACATGTTCCTCACATTTCTGTGGCAGAAAGTTCTGGCATCTGAGAGGAGCCACAAATTTCCTTCCACCCAGCGTTCCCCCAAGTCTCCCGATAAAAATGATACCTCACTTGCGTGGGTAGGCCTAGCGCCCGCGACAGGAAACACCCCAAGGCGCAACGTGGACACACCCAAAATTTTGGAAGAAAACAGAGGTGTTTTTTGCGAAGTGCCTACCTGTAGATTTTGGCCTCTAGCTCAGCCGGCACCTAGGGAAACCTACCAAACCTGTGCATTTCTGAAAACTAGAGACCTAGGGTAATCCAAGATGGGGTGACTTGCGGGGCTCGGACCAGATTCTGTTACCCAGAATCCTTTGCAAACCTCAAAATTTGGCTAAAAAAACACATGTTCCTCACATTTCTGTGGCAGAAAGTTCTGGAATCTGAGAGGAGCCACAAATTTCCTTCCACCCAGCGTTCCCCCAAGTCTCCCGATAAAAATGAAACCTCACTTGCGTGGGTAGGCCTAGCGCCCGCGACAGGAAACACCCCAAAGCGCAACGTGGACACAACCAAAATTTTGGAAGAAAACAGAGGTTTTTTTTGCGAAGTGCCTACCTGTAGATTTTGGTCTCTAGCTCAGCCGGCGCCTAGGGAAACCTACCAAACCTGTGCATTTCTGAAAACGAGAGACCTAGGGGAATCCAAGATGGGGTGACTTGCGGGGCTCGGACCAGGTTCTGTTACCCAGAATCCTTTGCAAACCTCACAATTTGGCTAAAAAAACACATGTTCCTCACATTTCTGTGGCAGAAAGTTCTGGAATCTGAGAGGAGCCACAAATATCCTTCCACCCAGCGTTCCCCCAAGTCTCCCGATAAAAATTATACCTCACTTGCGTGGGTAGGCCTAGCGCCCGCGACAGGAAACACCCCAAAGCGCAACGTGGACACATTCAAAATTTTGGAAGAAAACAGAGGTTTTTTTTGCGAAGTGCCTACCTGTAGATTTTGGCCTCTAGCTCAGCCGGCACCTAGGGAAACCTACCAAACCTGTGCATTTCTGAAAACTAGAGACCTAGGGGAATCCAAGATGGGGTGACTTGGGGGGCTCGGACCAGGTTCTGTTACCCAGAATCCTTTTCAAACCTCAAAATTTGGCTAAAAAAACACATGTTCCTCACATTTCTGTGGCAGAAAGTTCTGGAATCTGAGAGGAGCCACAAATTTCCTTCCACACACCGTTCCCCCAAGTCTCCCAATAAAAATGATACCTCACTTGCGTGGGTAGGCCTAGCGCCCGCGACAGGAAACACCCCAAAGCGCAACGTGGACACATCCAAAATTTTGGAAGAAAACAGAGGTGTTTTTTGCGAAGTGCCTACCTGTAGATTTTGGCCTCTAGCTCAGCCGGCACCTAGGGAAACCTACCAAACCTGTGCATTTCTGAAAACTAGAGACCTAGGGGAATCCAAGATGGGGTGACTTGCGGTGCTCGGACCAGGTTCTGTTACCCAGAATCCTTTGCAAACCTCAAAATTTGGCTAAAAAAACACATGTTCCTCACATTTCTGTGGCAGAAAGTTCTGGAATCTGAGAGGAGCCACAAATTTCCTTCCACCCAGCGTTCCCCCAAGTCTCCCGATAAAAATGATACCTCACTTGCGTGGTTAGGCCTAGCGCCCGCGACAGGAAACACCCCAAAGCGCAACGTGGACACATCCAAAATTTTGGAAGAAAACAGAGGTATTTTTTGCGAAGTGCCTACCTGTAGATATTGGCCACTAGCTCAGCCGGCACCTAGGGAAACCTATAAAACCTGTGCATTTCTGAAAACTATAGATCTAGGGGAATCCAAGATGGGGTGACTTGCGGGGCTCGGACCAGGTTCTGTTACCCAGAATCCTTTGCAAACCTCAAAATTTGGCTAAAAAAACACATGTTCCTCACATTTCTGTGGCAGAAAGTTCTGGCATCTGAGAGGAGCCACAAATTTCCTTCCACCCAGCGTTCCCCCAAGTCTCCCGATAAAAATGATACCTCACTTGCGTGGGTAGGCCTAGCGCCCGCGACAGGAAACACCCCAAGGCGCAACGTGGACACACCCAAAATTTTGGAAGAAAACAGAGGTGTTTTTTGCGAAGTGCCTACCTGTAGATTTTGGCCTCTAGCTCAGCCGGCACCTTTGGAAACCTACCAAACCTGTGCATTTCTGAAAACTAGAGACCTAGGGGAATCCAAGATGGGGTGACTTGCGGGGCTCGGACCAGGTTCTGTTACCCAGAATCCTTTGCAAACCTCAAAATTTGGCTAAAAAAACACATGTTCCTCACATTTCTGTGGCAGAAAGTTCTGGAATCTGAGAGGAGCCACAAATTTCCTTCTACCCAGCGTTCCCCCAAGTCTCCCGATAAAAATGATACCTCACTTGCATGGGTAGGCCTAGCGCCCGCGACAGGAAACACCCCAAAGCGCAATGTGGACACATCCAAAATTTTGGAAGAAAACAGAGGTATTTTTTGCGAAGTGCCTACCTGTAGATATTGGCCTCTAGCTCAGCCGGCACCTAGGGAAACCTACCAAACCTGTGCATTTCTGAAAACTAGAGATCTAGGGGAATCCAAGATGGGGTGACTTGCGGGGCTCGGACCAGGTTCTGTTACCCAGAATCCTTTGCAAACCACAAAATTTGGCTAAAAAAACACATGTTCCTCACATTTCTGTGGCAGAAAGTTCTGGCATCTGAGAGGAGCCACAAATTTCCTTCCACCCAGCGTTCCCCCAAGTCTCCCGATAAAAATGATACCTCACTTGCGTGGGTAGGCCTAGCGCCCGCGACAGGAAACACCCCAAAGCGCAACGTGGACACATCAAAAATTTTGGAAGAAAACAGAGGTGTTTTTTGCGAAGTGCCTACCTGTAGATTTTGGCCTCTAGCTCAGCCGGCACCTAGGGAATCCTACCAAACCTGTGCATTTCTGAAAACTAGAGACCTAGGGGAATCCAAGGAAGTGTGACTTGCGGGGCTCGGACCAGGTTCTGTTACCCAGAATTCTTTGCAAACCTCAAAATTTGGCTAAAAAAACACATGTTCCTCACATTTCTGTGGCAGAAAGTTCTGGAATCTGAGAGGAGCCACAAATTTCCTTCTACCCAGCGTTCCCCCAAGTCTCCCGATAAAAATGATACCTCACTTGCGTGGGTAGGCCTAGCGCCCGCGACAGGAAACACCCCAAAGCGCAACGTGGACACATTAAAAATTTTGGAAGAAAACAGAGGTGTTTTTTGCGAAGTGCCTACCTGTAGATTTTGGCCTCTAGCTCAGCCGGCACCTAGGGAAACCTACCAAACCTGTGCATTTCTGAAAACTAGAGACCTAGGGGAATCCAAGAAGGGGTGACTTGCGGGGCTCGGACCAGGTTCTGTTACCCAGAATCCTTTGCAAACCTCAAAATTTGGCTAAAAAAACACATGTTTCTCACATTTCTGTGGCAGAAAGTTCTGGAATCTGAGAGGAGCCACAAATTTCCTTCCCCCCAGCGTTTCCCCAAGTCTCCCGATAAAAATGATACCTCACTTGCGTGGGTAGGCCTAGCGTCCGCGACAGGAAACACCCCAAAGCGCAACGTGGACACATCCAAAATTTTGGAAGAAAACAGAGGTGTTTTTTGCGAAGTGCCTACCTGTAGATTTTGGCCTCTAGCTCAGCCGGCACCTAGGGAAACCTACCAAACCTGTGCATTTCTGAAAACTAGAGACCTAGGGGAATCCAAGATGGGGTGACTTGCGGGGCTCGGGCCAGGTTCTGTTACCCAGAATCCTTTGCAAACCTCAAAATTTGGCTAAGAAAACACATGTTCCTCACATTTCTGTGGCAGAAAGTTCTGGAATCTGAGAGGAGCCACAAATTTCCTTCCACCCAGCGTTCCCCCAAGTCTCCCGATAAAAATGATACCTCACTTGCGTGGTTAGGCCTAGCGCCCGCGACAGGAAACACCCCAAAGCGCAACGTGGACACATCCAAAATTTTGGAAGAAAACAGAGGTCTTTTTTGCGAAGTGCCTACCTGTAGATATTGGCCTCTAGCTCAGCCGGCACCTAGGGAAACCTATAAAACCTGTGCATTTCTGAAAACTATAGATCTAGGGGAATCCAAGATGGGGTGACTTGCGGGGCTCGGACCAGGTTCTGTTACCCAGAATCCTTTGCAAACCTCAAAATTTGGCTAAAAAAACACATGTTCCTCACATTTCTGTGGCAGAAAGTTCTGGCATCTGAGAGGAGCCACAAATTTCCTTCCACCCAGCGTTCCCCCAAGTCTCCCGATAAAAATGATACCTCACTTGCGTGGGTAGGCCTAGCGCCCGCGACAGGAAACACCCCAAGGCGCAACGTGGACACACCCAAAATTTTGGAAGAAAACAGAGGTGTTTTTTCCGAAGTGCCTACCTGTAGATTTTGGCCTCTAGCTCAGCCGGCACCTTTGGAAACCTACCAAACCTGTGCATTTCTGAAAACTAGAGACCTAGGGGAATCCAAGATGGGGTGACTTGCGGGGCTCGGACCAGGTTCTGTTACCCAGAATCCTTTGCAAACCTCAAAATTTGGCTAAAAAAACACATGTTCCTCACATTTCTGTGGCAGAAAGTTCTGGAATCTGAGAGGAGCCACAAATTTCCTTCTACCCAGCGTTCCCCCAAGTCTCCCGATAAAAATGATACCTCACTTGCATGGGTAGGCCTAGCGCCCGCGACAGGAAACACCCCAAAGCGCAATGTGGACACATCCAAAATTTTGGAAGAAAACAGAGGTATTTTTTGCGAAGTGCCTACCTGTAGATTTTGGCCTCTAGCTCAGCCGGCACCTAGGGAAACCTACCAAACCTGTGCATTTCTGAAAACTAGAGATCTAGGGGAATCCAAGATGGGGTGACTTGCGGGGCTCGGACCAGGTTCTGTTACCCAGAATCCTTTGCAAACCACAAAATTTGGCTAAAAAAACACATGTTCCTCACATTTCTGTGGCAGCAAGTTCTGGCATCTGAGAGGAGCCACAAATTTCCTTCCACCCAGCGTTCCCCCAAGTCTCCCGATAAAAATGATACCTCACTTGCGTGGGTAGGCCTAGCGCCCGCGACAGGAAACACCCCAAAGCGCAACGTGGACACATCAAAAATTTTGGAAGAAAACAGAGGTGTTTTTTGCGAAGTGCCTACCTGTAGATTTTGGCCTCTAGCTCAGCCGGCACCTAGGGAAACCTACCAAACCTGTGCATTTCTGAAAACTAGAGACCTAGGGGAATCCAAGGAAGTGTGACTTGCGGGGCTCGGACCAGGTTCTGTTACCCAGAATTCTTTGCAAACCTCAAAATTTGGCTAAAAAAACACATGTTCCTCACATTTCTGTGGCAGAAAGTTCTGGAATCTGAGAGGAGCCACAAATTTCCTTCTACCCAGCGTTCCCCCAAGTCTCCCGATAAAAATGATACCTCACTTGCGTGGGTAGGCCTAGCGCCCGCGACAGGAAACACCCCAAAGCGCAACGTGGACACATTAAAAATTTTGGAAGAAAACAGAGGTGTTTTTTGCGAAGTGCCTACCTGTAGATTTTGGCCTCTAGCTCAGCCGGCACCTAGGGAAACCTACCAAACCTGTGCATTTCTGAAAACTAGAGACCTAGGGGAATCCAAGAAGGGGTGACTTGCGGGGCTCGGACCAGGTTCTGTTACCCAGAATCCTTTGCAAACCTCAAAATTTGGCTAAAAAAACACATGTTTCTCACATTTCTGTTTCAGAAAGTTCTGGAATCTGAGAGGAGCCACAAATTTCCTTCCCCCCAGCGTTTCCCCAAGTCTCCCGATAAAAATGATACCTCACTTGCGTGGGTAGGCCTAGCGTCCGCGACAGGAAACACCCCAAAGCGCAACGTGGACACATCCAAAATTTTGGAAGAAAACAGAGGTGTTTTTTGCGAAGTGCCTACCTGTAGATTTTGGCCTCTAGCTCAGCCGGCACCTAGGGAAACCTACCAAACCTGTGCATTTCTGAAAACTAGAGACCTAGGGGAATCCAAGATGGGGTGACTTGCGGGGCTCGGGCCAGGTTCTGTTACCCAGAATCCTTTGCAAACCTCAAAATTTGGCTAAAAAAACACATGTTCCTCACATTTCTGTGGCAGAAAGTTCTGGAATCTGAGAGGAGCCACAAATTTCCTTCCACCCAGCGTTCCCCCAAGTCTCCCGATAAAAATGATACCTCACTTGCGTGGTTAGGCCTAGCGCCCGCGACAGGAAACACCCCAAAGCGCAACGTGGACACATCCAAAATTTTGGAAGAAAACAGAGGTCTTTTTTGCGAAGTGCCTACCTGTAGATATTGGCCTCTAGCTCAGCCGGCACCTAGGGAAACCTATAAAACCTGTGCATTTCTGAAAACTATAGATCTAGGGGAATCCAAGATATGGTGACTTGCGGGGCTCGGACCAGGTTCTGTTACCCAGAATCCTTTGCAAACCTCAAAATTTGGCTAAAAAAACACATGTTCCTCACATTTCTGTGGCAGAAAGTTCTGGCATCTGAGAGGAGCCACAAATTTCCTTCCACCCAGCGTTCCCCCAAGTCTCCCGATAAAAATGATACCTCACTTGCGTGGGTAGGCCTAGCGCCCGCGACAGGAAACACCCCAAGGCGCAACGTGGACACACCCAAAATTTTGGAAGAAAACAGAGGTGTTTTTTGCGAAGTGCCTACCTGTAGATTTTGGCCTCTAGCTCAGCCGGCACCTAGGGAAACCTACCAAACCTGTGCATTTCTGAAAACTAGAGACCTAGGGTAATCCAAGATGGGGTGACTTGCGGGGCTCGGACCAGATTCTGTTACCCAGAATCCTTTGCAAACCTCAAAATTTGGCTAAAAAAACACATGTTCCTCACATTTCTGTGGCAGAAAGTTCTGGAATCTGAGAGGAGCCACAAATTTCCTTCCACCCAGCGTTCCCCCAAGTCTCCCGATAAAAATGAAACCTCACTTGCGTGGGTAGGCCTAGCGCCCGCGACAGGAAACACCCCAAAGCGCAACGTGGACACAACCAAAATTTTGGAAGAAAACAGAGGTTTTTTTTGCGAAGTGCCTACCTGTAGATTTTGGTCTCTAGCTCAGCCGGCACCTAGGGAAACCTACCAAACCTGTGCATTTCTGAAAACGAGAGACCTAGGGGAATCCAAGATGGGGTGACTTGCGGGGCTCGGACCAGGTTCTGTTACCCAGAATCCTTTGCAAACCTCACAATTTGGCTAAAAAAATACATGTTCCTCACATTTCTGTGGCAGAAAGTTCTGGAATCTGAGAGGAGCCACAAATTTCCTTCCACCCAGCGTTCCCCCAAGTCTCCCGATAAAAATTATACCTCACTTGCGTGGGTAGGCCTAGCGCCCGCGACAGGAAACACCCCAAAGCGCAACGTGGACACATTCAAAATTTTGGAAGAAAACAGAGGTTTTTTTTGCGAAGTGCCTACCTGTAGATTTTGGCCTCTAGCTCAGCCGGCACCTAGGGAAACCTACCAAACCTGTGCATTTCTGAAAACTAGAGACCTAGGGGAATCCAAGATGGGGTGACTTGGGGGGCTCGGACCAGGTTCTGTTACCCAGAATCCTTTGCAAACCTCAAAATTTGGCTAAAAATACACATGTTCCTCACATTTCTGTGGCAGAAAGTTCTGGAATCTGAGAGGAGCCACAAATTTCCTTCCACACACCGTTCCCCCAAGTCTCCCAATAAAAATGATACCTCCCTTGCGTGGGTAGGCCTAGCGCCCGCGACAGGAAACACCCCAAAGCGCAACGTGGACACATCCAAAATTTTGGAAGAAAACAGAGGTGTTTTTTGCGAAGTGCCTACCTGTAGATTTTGGCCTCTAGCTCAGCCGGCACCTAGGGAAACCTACCAAACCTGTGCATTTCTGAAAACTAGAGACCTAGGGGAATCCAAGATGGGGTGACTTGCGGTGCTCGGACCAGGTTCTGTTACCCAGAATCCTTTGCAAACCTCAAAATTTGGCTAAAAAAACACATGTTCCTCACATTTCTGTGGCAGAAAGTTCTGGAATCTGAGAGGAGCCACAAATTTCCTTCCACCCAGCGTTCCCCCAAGTCTCCCGATAAAAATGATACCTCACTTGCGTGGTTAGGCCTAGCGCCCGCGACAGGAAACACCCCAAAGCGCAACGTGGACACATCCAATATTTTGGAAGAAAACAGAGGTATTTTTTGCGAAGTGCCTACCTGTAGATATTGGCCACTAGCTCAGCCGGCACCTAGGGAAACCTATAAAACCTGTGCATTTCTGAAAACTATAGATCTAGGGGAATCCAAGATGGGGTGACTTGCGGGGCTCGGACCAGGTTCTGTTACCCAGAATCCTTTGCAAACCTCAAAATTTGGCTAAAAAAACACATGTTCCTCACATTTCTGTGGCAGAAAGTTCTGGCATCTGAGAGGAGCCACAAATTTCCTTCCACCCAGCGTTCCCCCAAGTCTCCCGATAAAAATGATACCTCACTTGCGTGGGTAGGCCTAGCGCCCGCGACAGGAAACACCCCAAGGCGCAACGTGGACACACCCAAAATTTTGGAAGAAAACAGAGGTGTTTTTTGCGAAGTGCCTACCTGTAGATTTTGGCCTCTAGCTCAGCCGGCACCTTTGGAAACCTACCAAACCTGTGCATTTCTGAAAACTAGAGACCTAGGGGAATCCAAGATGGGGTGACTTGCGGGGCTCGGACCAGGTTCTGTTACCCAGAATCCTTTGCAAACCTCAAAATTTGGCTAAAAAAACACATGTTCCTCACATTTCTGTGGCAGAAAGTTCTGGAATCTGAGAGGAGCCACACATTTCCTTCTACCCAGCGTTCCCCCAAGTCTCCCGATAAAAATGATGCCTCACTTGCATGGGTAGGCCTAGCGCCCGCGACAGGAAACACCCCAAAGCGCAATGTGGACACATCCAAAATTTTGGAAGAAAACAGAGGTATTTTTTGCGAAGTGCCTACCTGTAGATATTGGCCTCTAGCTCAGCCGGCACCTAGGGAAACCTACCAAACCTGTGCATTTCTGAAAACTAGAGATCTAGGGGAATCCAAGATGGGGTGACTTGCGGGGCTCGGACCAGGTTCTGTTACCCAGAATCCTTTGCAAACCACAAAATTTGGCTAAAAAAACACATGTTCCTCACATTTCTGTGGCAGAAAGTTCTGGCATCTGAGAGGAGCCACAAATTTCCTTCCACCCAGCGTTCCCCCAAGTCTCCCGATAAAAATGATACCTCACTTGCGTGGGTAGGCCTAGCGCCCGCGACAGGAAACACCCCAAAGCGCAACGTGGACACATCAAAAATTTTGGAAGAAAACAGAGGTGTTTTTTGCGAAGTGCCTACCTGTAGATTTTGGCCTCTAGCTCAGCCGGCACCTAGGGAAACCTACCAAACCTGTGCATTTCTGAAAACTAGAGACCTAGGGGAATCCAAGATGGGGTGACTTGCGGGGCTCGGGCCAGGTTCTGTTACCCAGAATCCTTTGCAAACCTCAAAATTTGGCTAAAAAAACACATGTTCCTCACATTTCTGTGGCAGAAAGTTCTGGAATCTGAGAGGAGCCACAAATTTCCTTCCACCCAGCGTTCCCCCAAGTCTCCCGATAAAAATGATACCTCACTTGCGTGGTTAGGCCTAGCGCCCGCGACAGGAAACACCCCAAAGCGCAACGTGGACACATCCAAAATTTTGGAAGAAAACAGAGGTATTTTTTGCGAAGTGCCTACCTGTAGATATTGGCCACTAGCTCAGCCGGCACCTAGGGAAACCTATAAAACCTGTGCATTTCTGAAAACTATAGATCTAGGGGAATCCAAGATGGGGTGACTTGCGGGGCTCGGACCAGGTTCTGTTACCCAGAATCCTTTGCAAACCTCAAAATTTGGCTAAAAAAACACATGTTCCTCACATTTCTGTGGCAGAAAGTTCTGGCATCTGAGAGGAGCCACAAATTTCCTTCCACCCAGCGTTCCCCCAAGTCTCCCGATAAAAATGATACCTCACTTGCGTGGGTAGGCCTAGCGCCCGCGACAGGAAACACCCCAAGGCGCAACGTGGACACACCCAAAATTTTGGAAGAAAACAGAGGTGTTTTTTGCGAAGTGCCTACCTGTAGATTTTGGCCTCTAGCTCAGCCGGCACCTTTGGAAACCTACCAAACCTGTGCATTTCTGAAAACTAGAGACCTAGGGGAATCCAAGATGGGGTGACTTGCGGGGCTCGGACCAGGTTCTGTTACCCAGAATCCTTTGCAAACCTCAAAATTTGGCTAAAAAAACACATGTTCCTCACATTTCTGTGGCAGAAAGTTCTGGAATCTGAGAGGAGCCACAAATTTCCTTCCACCCAGCGTTCCCCCAAGTCTCCCGATAAAAATGATACCTCACTTGCGTGGTTAGGCCTAGCGCCCGCGACAGGAAACACCCCAAAGCGCAACGTGGACACATCCAATATTTTGGAAGAAAACAGAGGTATTTTTTGCGAAGTGCCTACCTGTAGATATTGGCCACTAGCTCAGCCGGCACCTAGGGAAACCTATAAAACCTGTGCATTTCTGAAAACTATAGATCTAGGGGAATCCAAGATGGGGTGACTTGCGGGGCTCGGACCAGGTTCTGTTACCCAGAATCCTTTGCAAACCTCAAAATTTGGCTAAAAAAACACATGTTCCTCACATTTCTGTGGCAGAAAGTTCTGGCATCTGAGAGGAGCCACAAATTTCCTTCCACCCAGCGTTCCCCCAAGTCTCCCGATAAAAATGATACCTCACTTGCGTGGGTAGGCCTAGCGCCCGCGACAGGAAACACCCCAAGGCGCAACGTGGACACACCCAAAATTTTGGAAGAAAACAGAGGTGTTTTTTGCGAAGTGCCTACCTGTAGATTTTGGCCTCTAGCTCAGCCGGCACCTTTGGAAACCTACCAAACCTGTGCATTTCTGAAAACTAGAGACCTAGGGGAATCCAAGATGGGGTGACTTGCGGGGCTCGGACCAGGTTCTGTTACCCAGAATCCTTTGCAAACCTCAAAATTTGGCTAAAAAAACACATGTTCCTCACATTTCTGTGGCAGAAAGTTCTGGAATCTGAGAGGAGCCACACATTTCCTTCTACCCAGCGTTCCCCCAAGTCTCCCGATAAAAATGATACCTCACTTGCATGGGTAGGCCTAGCGCCCGCGACAGGAAACACCCCAAAGCGCAATGTGGACACATCCAAAATTTTGGAAGAAAACAGAGGTATTTTTTGCGAAGTGCCTACCTGTAGATATTGGCCTCTAGCTCAGCCGGCACCTAGGGAAACCTACCAAACCTGTGCATTTCTGAAAACTAGAGATCTAGGGGAATCCAAGATGGGGTGACTTGCGGGGCTCGGACCAGGTTCTGTTACCCAGAATCCTTTGCAAACCACAAAATTTGGCTAAAAAAACACATGTTCCTCACATTTCTGTGGCAGAAAGTTCTGGCATCTGAGAGGAGCCACAAATTTCCTTCCACCCAGCGTTCCCCCAAGTCTCCCGATAAAAATGATACCTCACTTGCGTGGGTAGGCCTAGCGCCCGCGACAGGAAACACCCCAAAGCGCAACGTGGACACATCAAAAATTTTGGAAGAAAACAGAGGTGTTTTTTGCGAAGTGCCTACCTGTAGATTTTGGCCTCTAGCTCAGCCGGCACCTAGGGAAACCTACCAAACCTGTGCATTTCTGAAAACTAGAGACCTAGGGGAATCCAAGATGGGGTGACTTGCGGGGCTCGGGCCAGGTTCTGTTACCCAGAATCCTTTGCAAACCTCAAAATTTGGCTAAAAAAACACATGTTCCTCACATTTCTGTGGCAGAAAGTTCTGGAATCTGAGAGGAGCCACAAATTTCCTTCCACCCAGCGTTCCCCCAAGTCTCCCGATAAAAATGATACCTCACTTGCGTGGTTAGGCCTAGCGCCCGCGACAGGAAACACCCCAAAGCGCAACGTGGACACATCCAAAATTTTGGAAGAAAACAGAGGTATTTTTTGCGAAGTGCCTACCTGTAGATATTGGCCACTAGCTCAGCCGGCACCTAGGGAAACCTATAAAACCTGTGCATTTCTGAAAACTATAGATCTAGGGGAATCCAAGATGGGGTGACTTGCGGGGCTCGGACCAGGTTCTGTTACCCAGAATCCTTTGCAAACCTCAAAATTTGGCTAAAAAAACACATGTTCCTCACATTTCTGTGGCAGAAAGTTCTGGCATCTGAGAGGAGCCACAAATTTCCTTCCACCCAGCGTTCCCCCAAGTCTCCCGATAAAAATGATACCTCACTTGCGTGGGTAGGCCTAGCGCCCGCGACAGGAAACACCCCAAGGCGCAACGTGGACACACCCAAAATTTTGGAAGAAAACAGAGGTGTTTTTTGCGAAGTGCCTACCTGTAGATTTTGGCCTCTAGCTCAGCCGGCACCTTTGGAAACCTACCAAACCTGTGCATTTCTGAAAACTAGAGACCTAGGGGAATCCAAGATGGGGTGACTTGCGGGGCTCGGACCAGGTTCTGTTACCCAGAATCCTTTGCAAACCTCAAAATTTGGCTAAAAAAACACATGTTCCTCACATTTCTGTGGCAGAAAGTTCTGGCATCTGAGAGGAGCCACAAATTTCCTTCCACCCAGCGTTCCCCCAAGTCTCCCGATAAAAATGATACCTCACTTGCGTGGGTAGGCCTAGCGCCCGCGACAGGAAACACCCCAAAGCGCAACGTGGACACATCAAAAATTTTGGAAGAAAACAGAGGTGTTTTTTGCGAAGTGCCTACCTGTAGATTTTGGCCTCTAGCTCAGCCGGCACCTAGGGAAACCTACCAAACCTGTGCATTTCTGAAAACTAGAGACCTAGGGCAATCCAAGGAAGTGTGACTTGCGGGGCTCGGACCAGGTTCTGTTACCCAGAATTCTTTGCAAACCTCAAAAATTGGCTAAAAAAACACATGTTCCTCACATTTCTGTGGCAGAAAGTTCTGGAATCTGAGAGGAGCCACAAATTTCCTTCTACCCAGCGTTCCCCCAAGTCTCCCGATAAAAATGGTACCTCACTTGCGTGGGTAGGCCTAGCGCCCGCGACAGGAAACACCCCAAAGCGCAACGTGGACACATTAAAAATTTTGGAAGAAAACAGAGGTGTTTTTTGCGAAGTGCCTACCTGTAGATTTTGGCCTCTAGCTCAGCCGGCACCTAGGGAAACCTACCAAACCTGTGCATTTCTGAAAACTAGAGACCTAGGGGAATCCAAGAAGGGGTGAATTGCGGGGCTCGGACCAGGTTCTGTTACCCAGAATCCTTTGCAAACCTCAAAATTTGGCTAAAAAAACACATGTTCCTCACATTTCTGTGGCAGAAAGTTCTGGAATCTGAGAGGAGCCACAAATTTCCTTCCCCCCAGCGTTTCCCCAAGTCTCCCGATAAAAATGATACCTCACTTGCGTGGGTAGGCCTAGCGTCCGCGACAGGAAACACCCCAAAGCGCAACGTGGACACATCCAAAATTTTGGAAGAAAACAGAGGTGTTTTTTGCGAAGTGCCTACCTGTAGATTTTGGCCTCTAGCTCAGCCGGCACCTAGGGAAACCTACCAAACCTGTGCATTTCTGAAAACTAGAGACCTAGGGGAATCCAAGATGGGGTGACTTGCGGGGCTCGGGCCAGGTTAAGTTACCCAGAATCCTTTGCAAACCTCAAAATTTGGCTAAAAAAACACATGTTCCTCACATTTCTGTGGCAGAAAGTTCTGGAATCTGAGAGGAGCCACAAATTTCCTTCCACCCAGCGTTCCCCCAAGTCTCCCGATAAAAATGATACCTCACTTGCGTGGTTAGGCCTAGCGCCCGCGACAGGAAACACCCCAAAGCGCAACGTGGACACATCCAAAATTTTGGAAGAAAACAGAGGTCTTTTTTGCGAAGTGCCTACCTGTAGATATTGGCCTCTAGCTCAGCCGGCACCTAGGGAAACCTATAAAACCTGTGCATTTCTGAAAACTATAGATCTAGGGGAATCCAAGATGGGGTGACTTGCGGGGCTCGGACCAGGTTCTGTTACCCAGAATCCTTTGCAAACCTCAAAATTTGGCTAAAAAAAAACATGTTCCTCACATTTCTGTGGCAGAAAGTTCAGGCATCTGAGAGGAGCCACAAATTTCCTTCCACCCAGCGTTCCCCCAATTCTCCCGATAAAAATGATACCTCACTTGTGTGGGTAGGCCTAGCGCCCGCGACAGGAAACACCCCAAGGCACAACGTGGACACACCCAAAATTTTGGAAGAAAACAGAGGTGTTTTTTGCGAAGTGCCTACCTGTAGATTTTGGCCTCTAGCTCAGCCGGCACCTAGGGAAACCTACCAAACCTGTGCATTTCTGAAAACTAGAGACCTAGGGTAATCCAAGATGGGGTGACTTGCGGGGCTCGGACCAGATTCTGTTACCCAGAATCCTTTGCAAACCTCAAAATTTGGCTAAAAAAACACATGTTCCTCACATTTCTGTGGCAGAAAGTTCTGGAATCTGAGAGGAGCCACAAATTTCCTTCCACCCAGCGTTCCCCCAAGTCTCCCGATAAAAATGAAACCTCACTTGCGTGGGTAGGCCTAGCGCCCGCGACAGGAAACACCCCAAAGCGCAACGTGGACACAACCAAAATTTTGGAAGAAAACAGAGGTTTTTTTTGCGAAGTGCCTACCTGTAGATTTTGGTCTCTAGCTCAGCCGGCACCTAGGGAAACCTACCAAACCTGTGCATTTCTGAAAACGAGAGACCTAGGGGAATCCAAGATGGGGTGACTTGCGGGGCTCGGACCAGGTTCTGTTACCCAGAATCCTTTGCAAACCTCACAATTTGGCTAAAAAAACACATGTTCCTCACATTTCTGTGGCAGAAAGTTCTGGAATCTGAGAGGAGCCACAAATTTCCTTCCACACACCGTTCCCCCAAGTCTCCCAATAAAAATGATACCTCACTTGCGTGGGTAGGCCTAGCGCCCGCGACAGGAAACACCCCAAAGCGCAACGTGGACACATCCAAAATTTTGGAAGAAAACAGAGGTGTTTTTTGCGAAGTGACTACCTGTAGATTTTGGCCTCTAGCTCAGCCGGCACCTAGGGAAACCTACCAAACCTGTGCATTTCTGAAAACTAGAGACCTAGGGGAATCAAAGATGGGGTGACTTGCGGTGCTCGGACCAGGTTCTGTTACCCAGAATCCTTTGCAAACCTCAAAATTTGGCTAAAAAAACACATGTTCCTCACATTTCTGTGGCAGAAAGTTCTGGAATCTGAGAGGAGCCACAAATTTCCTTCCACCCAGCGTTCCCCCAAGTCTCCCGATAAAAATGATACCTCACTTGCGTGGGTAGGCCTAGCGCCCGCGACAGGAAACACCCCAAAGCGCAACGTGGACACATCCAAAATTTTGGAAGAAAACAGAGGTGTTTTTTGCAAAGTGCCTACCTGTAGATTTTGGCCTCTAGCTCAGCCGGCACCTAGGGAAACCTACCAAACCTGTGCATTTCTGAAAACTAGAGACCTAGGGGAATCCAAGATGGGGTGACTTGGGGGGCTCGGACCAGGTTCTGTTACCCAGAATCCTTTGCAAACCTCAAAATTTGGCTAAAAATACACATGTTCCTCACATTTCTGTGGCAGAAAGTTCTGGAATCTGAGAGGAGCCACAAATTTCCTTCCACACACCGTTCCCCCAAGTCTCCCGATAAAAATGATACCTCACTTGCGTGGGTAGGCCTAGCGCCCGCGACAGGAAACACCCCAAAGCGCAACGTGGACACATCCAAAATTTTGGAAGAAAACAGAGGTGTTTTTTGCGAAGTGCCTACCTGTAGATTTTGGCCTCTAGCTCAGCCGGCACCTAGGGAAACCTACCAAACCTGTGCATTTCTGAAAACTAGAGACCTAGGGGAATCCAAGATGGGGTGACTTGCGGGGCTCGGACCAGGTTCTGTTACCCAGAATCCTTTGCAAACCTCAAAATTTGGCTAAAAAAACACATGTTCCTCACATTTCTGTGGCAGAAAGTTCTGGAATCTGAGAGGAGCCACAAATTTCCTTCCACCCAGCGTTCCCCCAAGTCTCCCGATAAAAATGATACCTCACTTGCGTGGTTAGGCCTAGCGCCCGCGACAGGAAACACCCCAAAGCGCAACGTGGACACATCCAAAATTTTGGAAGAAAACAGAGGTATTTTTTGCGAAGTGCCTACCTGTAGATATTGGCCACTAGCTCAGCCGGCACCTAGGGAAACCTATAAAACCTGTGCATTTCTGAAAACTATAGATCTAGGGGAATCCAAGATGGGGTGACTTGCGGGGCTCGGACCAGGTTCTGTTACCCAGAATCCTTTGCAAACCTCAAAATTTGGCTAAAAAAACACATGTTCCTCACATTTCTGTGGCAGAAAGTTCTGGCATCTGAGAGGAGCCACAAATTTCCTTCCACCCAGCGTTCCCCCAAGTCTCCCGATAAAAATGATACCTCACTTGCGTGGGTAGGCCTAGCGCCCGCGACAGGAAACACCCCAAGGCGCAACGTGGACACACCCAAAATTTTGGAAGAAAACAGAGGTGTTTTTTGCGAAGTGCCTACCTGTAGATTTTGGCCTCTAGCTCAGCCGGCACCTTTGGAAACCTACCAAACCTGTGCATTTCTGAAAACTAGAGACCTAGGGGAATCCAAGATGGGGTGACTTGCGGGGCTCGGACCAGGTTCTGTTACCCAGAATCCTTTGCAAACCTCAAAATTTGGCTAAAAAAACACATGTTCCTCACATTTCTGTGGCAGAAAGTTCTGGAATCTGAGAGGAGCCACAAATTTCCTTCTACCCAGCGTTCCCCCAAGTCTCCCGATAAAAATGATACCTCACTTGCATGGGTAGGCCTAGCGCCCGCGACAGGAAACACCCCAAAGCGCAATGTGGACACATCCAAAATTTTGGAAGAAAACAGAGGTATTTTTTGCGAAGTGCCTACCTGTAGATATTGGCCTCTAGCTCAGCCGGCACCTAGGGAAACCTACCAAACCTGTGCATTTCTGAAAACTAGAGATCTAGGGGAATCCAAGATGGGGTGACTTGCGGGGCTCGGACCAGGTTCTGTTACCCAGAATCCTTTGCAAACCACAAAATTTGGCTAAAAAAACACATGTTCCTCACATTTCTGTGGCAGAAAGTTCTGGCATCTGAGAGGAGCCACAAATTTCCTTCCACCCAGCGTTCCCCCAAGTCTCCCGATAAAAATGATACCTCACTTGCGTGGGTAGGCTTAGCGCCCGCGACAGGAAACACCCCAAAGCGCAACGTGGACACATCAAAAATTTTGGAAGAAAACAGAGGTGTTTTTTGCGAAGTGCCTACCTGTAGATATTGGCCTCTAGCTCAGCCGGCACCTAGGGAAACCTACCAAACCTGTGCATTTCTGAAAACTAGAGACCTAGGGGAATCCAAGATGGGGTGACTTGCGGGGCTCGGGCCAGGTTCTGTTACCCAGAATCCTTTGCAAACCTCAAAATTTGGCTAAAAAAACACATGTTCCTCACATTTCTGTGGCAGAAAGTTCTGGAATCTGAGAGGAGCCACAAATTTCCTTCCACCCAGCGTTCCCCCAAGTCTCCCGATAAAAATGATACCTCACTTGCGTGGTTAGGCCTAGCGCCCGCGACAGGAAACACCCCAAAGCGCAACGTGGACACATCCAAAATTTTGGAAGAAAACAGAGGTATTTTTTGCGAAGTGCCTACCTGTAGATATTGGCCACTAGCTCAGCCGGCACCTAGGGAAACCTATAAAACCTGTGCATTTCTGAAAACTATAGATCTAGGGGAATCCAAGATGGGGTGACTTGCGGGGCTCGGACCAGGTTCTGTTACCCAGAATCCTTTGCAAACCTCAAAATTTGGCTAAAAAAACACATGTTCCTCACATTTCTGTGGCAGAAAGTTCTGGCATCTGAGAGGAGCCACAAATTTCCTTCCACCCAGCGTTCCCCCAAGTCTCCCGATAAAAATGATACCTCACTTGCGTGGGTAGGCCTAGCGCCCGCGACAGGAAACACCCCAAGGCGCAACGTGGACACACCCAAAATTTTGGAAGAAAACAGAGGTGTTTTTTGCGAAGTGCCTACCTGTAGATTTTGGCCTCTAGCTCAGCCGGCACCTTTGGAAACCTACCAAACCTGTGCATTTCTGAAAACTAGAGACCTAGGGGAATCCAAGATGGGGTGACTTGCGGGGCTCGGACCAGGTTCTGTTACCCAGAATCCTTTGCAAACCACAAAATTTGGCTAAAAAAACACATGTTCCTCACATTTCTGTGGCAGAAAGTTCTGGCATCTGAGAGGAGCCACAAATTTCCTTCCACCCAGCGTTCCCCCAAGTCTCCCGATAAAAATGATACCTCACTTGCGTGGGTAGGCCTAGCGCCCGCGACAGGAAACACCCCAAAGCGCAACGTGGACACATCCAAAATTTTGGAAGAAAACAGAGGTCTTTTTTGCGAAGTGCCTACCTGTAGATTTTGGCCTCTAGCTCAGCCGGCACCTAGGGAAACCTACCAAACCTGTGCATTTCTGAAAACTAGAGACCTAGGGGAATCCAAGGAAGTGTGACTTGCGGGGCTCGGACCAGGTTCTGTTACCCAGAATTCTTTGCAAACCTCAAAATTTGGCTAAAAAAACACATGTTCCTCACATTTCTGTGGCAGAAAGTTCTGGAATCTGAGAGGAGCCACAAATTTCCTTCTACCCAGCGTTCCCCCAAGTCTCCCGTTAAAAATGATACCTCACTTGCGTGGGTAGGCCTAGCGCCCGCGACAGGAAACACCCCAAAGCGCAACGTGGACACATTAAAAATTTTGGAAGAAAACAGAGGTGTTTTTTGCGAAGTGCCTACCTGTAGATTTTGGCCTCTAGCTCAGCCGGCACCTAGGGAAACCTACCAAACCTGTGCATTTCTGAAAACTAGAGACCTAGGGGAATCCAAGAAGGGGTGACTTGCGGGGCTCGGACCAGGTTCTGTTACCCAGAATCCTTTGCAAACCTCAAAATTTGGCTAAAAAAACACATGTTTCTCACATTTCTGTGGCAGAAAGTTCTGGAATCTGAGAGGAGCCACAAATTTCCTTCCCCCCAGCGTTTCCCCAAGTCTCCCGATAAAAATGATACCTCACTTGCGTGGGTAGGCCTAGCGTCCGCGACAGGAAACACCCCAAAGCGCAACGTGGACACATCCAAAATTTTGGAAGAAAACAGAGGTGTTTTTTGCGAAGTGCCTACCTGTAGATTTTGGCCTCTAGCTCAGCCGGCACCTAGGGAAACCTACCAAACCTGTGCATTTCTGAAAACTAGAGACCTAGGGGAATCCAAGATGGGGTGACTTGCGGGGCTCGGGCCAGGTTCTGTTACCCAGAATCCTTTGCAAACCTCAAAATTTGGCTAAAAAAACACATGTTCCTCACATTTCTGTGGCAGAAAGTTCTGGAATCTGAGAGGAGCCACAAATTTCCTTCCACCCAGCGTTCCCCCAAGTCTCCCGATAAAAATGATACCTCACTTGCGTGGTTAGGCCTAGCGCCCGCGACAGGAAACACCCCAAAGCGCAACGTGGACACATCCAAAATTTTGGAAGAAAACAGAGGTCTTTTTTGCGAAGTGCCTACCTGTAGATATTGGCCTCTAGCTCAGCCGGCACCTAGGGAAACCTATAAAACCTGTGCATTTCTGAAAACTATAGATCTAGGGGAATCCAAGATGGGGTGACTTGCGGGGCTCGGACCAGGTTCTGTTACCCAGAATCCTTTGCAAACCTCAAAATTTGGCTAAAAAAACACATGTTCCTCACATTTCTGTGGCAGAAAGTTCTGGCATCTGAGAGGAGCCACAAATTTCCTTCCACCCAGCGTTCCCCCAAGTCTCCTGATAAAAATGATACCTCACTTGCGTGGGTAGGCCTAGCGCCCGCGACAGGAAACACCCCAAGGCGCAACGTGGACACACCCAAAATTTTGGAAGAAAACAGAGGTGTTTTTTGCGAAGTGCCTACCTGTAGATTTTGGCCTCTAGCTCAGCCGGCACCTTTGGAAACCTACCAAACCTGTGCATTTCTGAAAACTAGAGACCTAGGGGAATCCAAGATGGGGTGACTTGCGGGGCTCGGACCAGGTTCTGTTACCCAGAATCCTTTGCAAACCTCAAAATTTGGCTAAAAAAACACATGTTCCTCACATTTCTGTGGCAGAAAGTTCTGGAATCTGAGAGGAGCCACAAATTTCCTTCTACCCAGCGTTCCCCCAAGTCTCCCGATAAAAATGATACCTCACTTGCATGGGTAGGCCTAGCGCCCGCGACAGGAAACACCCCAAAGCGCAATGTGGACACATCCAAAATTTTGGAAGAAAACAGAGGTATTTTTTGCGAAGTGCCTACCTGTAGATTTTGGCCTCTAGCTCAGCCGGCACCTAGGGAAACCTACCAAACCTGTGCATTTCTGAAAACTAGAGATCTAGGGGAATCCAAGATGGGGTGACTTGCGGGGCTCGGACCAGGTTCTGTTACCCAGAATCCTTTGCAAACCACAAAATTTGGCTAAAAAAACACATGTTCCTCACATTTCTGTGGCAGAAAGTTCTGGCATCTGAGAGGAGCCACAAATTTCCTTCCACCCAGCGTTCCCCCAAGTCTCCCGATAAAAATGATACCTCACTTGCGTGGGTAGGCCTAGCGCCCGCGACAGGAAACACCCCAAAGCGCAACGTGGACACATCAAAAATTTTGGAAGAAAACAGAGGTGTTTTTTGCGAAGTGCCTACCTGTAGATTTTGGCCTCTAGCTCAGCCGGCACCTAGGGAAACCTACCAAACCTGTGCATTTCTGAAAACTAGAGACCTAGGGGAATCCAAGGAAGTGTGACTTGCGGGGCTCGGACCAGGTTCTGTTACCCAGAATTCTTTGCAAACCTCAAAATTTGGCTAAAAAAACACATGTTCCTCACATTTCTGTGGCAGAAAGTTCTGGAATCTGAGAGGAGCCACAAATTTCCTTCTACCCAGCGTTCCCCCAAGTCTCCCGATAAAAATGATACCTCACTTGCATGGGTAGGCCTAGCGCCCGCGACAGGAAACACCCCAAAGCGCAATGTGGACACATCCAAAATTTTGGAAGAAAACAGAGGTATTTTTTGCGAAGTGCCTACCTGTAGATATTGGCCTCTAGCTCAGCCGGCACCTAGGGAAACCTACCAAACCTGTGCATTTCTGAAAACTAGAGATCTAGGGGAATCCAAGATGGGGTGACTTGCGGGGCTCGGACCAGGTTCTGTTACCCAGAATCCTTTGCAAACCACAAAATTTGGCTAAAAAAACACATGTTCCTCACATTTCTGTGGCAGAAAGTTCTGGCATCTGAGAGGAGCCACAAATTTCCTTCCACCCAGCGTTCCCCCAAGTCTCCCGATAAAAATGATACCTCACTTGCGTGGGTAGGCCTAGCGCCCGCGACAGGAAACACCCCAAAGCGCAACGTGGACACATCAAAAATTTTGGAAGAAAACAGAGGTGTTTTTTGCGAAGTGCCTACCTGTAGATTTTGGCCTCTAGCTCAGCCGGCACCTAGGGAAACCTACCAAACCTGTGCATTTCTGAAAACTAGAGACCTAGGGGAATCCAAGATGGGGTGACTTGCGGGGCTCGGGCCAGGTTCTGTTACCCAGAATCCTTTGCAAACCTCAAAATTTGGCTAAAAAAACACATGTTCCTCACATTTCTGTGGCAGAAAGTTCTGGAATCTGAGAGGAGCCACAAATTTCCTTCCACCCAGCGTTCCCCCAAGTCTCCCGATAAAAATGATACCTCACTTGCGTGGTTAGGCCTAGCGCCCGCGACAGGAAACACCCCAAAGCGCAACGTGGACACATCCAAAATTTTGGAAGAAAACAGAGGTATTTTTTGCGAAGTGCCTACCTGTAGATATTGGCCACTAGCTCAGCCGGCACCTAGGGAAACCTATAAAACCTGTGCATTTCTGAAAACTATAGATCTAGGGGAATCCAAGATGGGGTGACTTGCGGGGCTCGGACCAGGTTCTGTTACCCAGAATCCTTTGCAAACCTCAAAATTTGGCTAAAAAAACACATGTTCCTCACATTTCTGTGGCAGAAAGTTCTGGCATCTGAGAGGAGCCACAAATTTCCTTCCACCCAGCGTTCCCCCAAGTCTCCCGATAAAAATGATACCTCACTTGCGTGGGTAGGCCTAGCGCCCGCGACAGGAAACACCCCAAGGCGCAACGTGGACACACCCAAAATTTTGGAAGAAAACAGAGGTGTTTTTTGCGAAGTGCCTACCTGTAGATTTTGGCCTCTAGCTCAGCCGGCACCTTTGGAAACCTACCAAACCTGTGCATTTCTGAAAACTAGAGACCTAGGGGAATCCAAGATGGGGTGACTTGCGGGGCTCGGACCAGGTTCTGTTACCCAGAATCCTTTGCAAACCTCAAAATTTGGCTAAAAAAACACATGTTCCTCACATTTCTGTGGCAGAAAGTTCTGGAATCTGAGAGGAGCCACAAATTTCCTTCTACCCAGCGTTCCCCCAAGTCTCCCGATAAAAATGATACCTCACTTGCATGGGTAGGCCTAGCGCCCGCGACAGGAAACACCCCAAAGCGCAATGTGGACACATCCAAAATTTTGGAAGAAAACAGAGGTATTTTTTGCGAAGTGCCTACCTGTAGATTTTGGCCTCTAGCTCAGCCGGCACCTAGGGAAACCTACCAAACCTGTGCATTTCTGAAAACTAGAGATCTAGGGGAATCCAAGATGGGGTGACTTGCGGGGCTCGGACCAGGTTCTGTTACCCAGAATCCTTTGCAAACCACAAAATTTGGCTAAAAAAACACATGTTCCTCACATTTCTGTGGCAGAAAGTTCTGGCATCTGAGAGGAGCCACAAATTTCCTTCCACCCAGCGTTCCCCCAAGTCTCCCGATAAAAATGATACCTCACTTGCGTGGGTAGGCCTAGCGCCCGCGACAGGAAACACCCCAAAGCGCAACGTGGACACATCAAAAATTTTGGAAGAAAACAGAGGTGTTTTTTGCGAAGTGCCTACCTGTAGATTTTGGCCTCTAGCTCAGCCGGCACCTAGGGAAACCTACCAAACCTGTGCATTTCTGAAAACTAGAGACCTAGGGGAATCCAAGGAAGTGTGACTTGCGGGGCTCGGACCAGGTTCTGTTACCCAGAATTCTTTGCAAACCTCAAAATTTGGCTAAAAAAACACATGTTCCTCACATTTCTGTGGCAGAAAGTTCTGGAATCTGAGAGGAGCCACAAATTTCCTTCTACCCAGCGTTCCCCCAAGTCTCCCGATAAAAATGATACCTCACTTGCATGGGTAGGCCTAGCGCCCGCGACAGGAAACACCCCAAAGCGCAATGTGGACACATCCAAAATTTTGGAAGAAAACAGAGGTATTTTTTGCGAAGTGCCTACCTGTAGATATTGGCCTCTAGCTCAGCCGGCACCTAGGGAAACCTACCAAACCTGTGCATTTCTGAAAACTAGAGATCTAGGGGAATCCAAGATGGGGTGACTTGCGGGGCTCGGACCAGGTTCTGTTACCCAGAATCCTTTGCAAACCACAAAATTTGGCTAAAAAAACACATGTTCCTCACATTTCTGTGGCAGAAAGTTCTGGCATCTGAGAGGAGCCACAAATTTCCTTCCACCCAGCGTTCCCCCAAGTCTCCCGATAAAAATGATACCTCACTTGCGTGGGTAGGCCTAGCGCCCGCGACAGGAAACACCCCAAAGCGCAACGTGGACACATCAAAAATTTTGGAAGAAAACAGAGGTGTTTTTTGCGAAGTGCCTACCTGTAGATTTTGGCCTCTAGCTCAGCCGGCACCTAGGGAAACCTACCAAACCTGTGCATTTCTGAAAACTAGAGACCTAGGGGAATCCAAGATGGGGTGACTTGCGGGGCTCGGGCCAGGTTCTGTTACCCAGAATCCTTTGCAAACCTCAAAATTTGGCTAAAAAAACACATGTTCCTCACATTTCTGTGGCAGAAAGTTCTGGAATCTGAGAGGAGCCACAAATTTCCTTCCACCCAGCGTTCCCCCAAGTCTCCCGATAAAAATGATACCTCACTTGCGTGGTTAGGCCTAGCGCCCGCGACAGGAAACACCCCAAAGCGCAACGTGGACACATCCAAAATTTTGGAAGAAAACAGAGGTATTTTTTGCGAAGTGCCTACCTGTAGATATTGGCCACTAGCTCAGCCGGCACCTAGGGAAACCTATAAAACCTGTGCATTTCTGAAAACTATAGATCTAGGGGAATCCAAGATGGGGTGACTTGCGGGGCTCGGA
This sequence comes from Pleurodeles waltl, assembly GCF_031143425.1. NCBI lineage: Eukaryota > Metazoa > Chordata > Amphibia > Caudata > Salamandridae > Pleurodeles > Pleurodeles waltl. The sequence goes on along the minus strand of NW_027150205.1, from coordinate 21,934 downwards.
CCAGGTTCTGTTACCCAGAATCCTTTGCAAACCTCAAAATTTGGCTAAAAAAACACATGTTCCTCACATTTCTGTGGCAGAAAGTTCTGGCATCTGAGAGGAGCCACAAATTTCCTTCCACCCAGCGTTCCCCCAAGTCTCCCGATAAAAATGATACCTCACTTGCGTGGGTAGGCCTAGCGCCCGCGACAGGAAACACCCCAAGGCGCAACGTGGACACACCCAAAATTTTGGAAGAAAACAGAGGTGTTTTTTGCGAAGTGCCTACCTGTAGATTTTGGCCTCTAGCTCAGCCGGCACCTTTGGAAACCTACCAAACCTGTGCATTTCTGAAAACTAGAGACCTAGGGGAATCCAAGATGGGGTGACTTGCGGGGCTCGGACCAGGTTCTGTTACCCAGAATCCTTTGCAAACCTCAAAATTTGGCTAAAAAAACACATGTTCCTCACATTTCTGTGGCAGAAAGTTCTGGAATCTGAGAGGAGCCACAAATTTCCTTCTACCCAGCGTTCCCCCAAGTCTCCCGATAAAAATGATACCTCACTTGCATGGGTAGGCCTAGCGCCCGCGACAGGAAACACCCCAAAGCGCAATGTGGACACATCCAAAATTTTGGAAGAAAACAGAGGTATTTTTTGCGAAGTGCCTACCTGTAGATATTGGCCTCTAGCTCAGCCGGCACCTAGGGAAACCTACCAAACCTGTGCATTTCTGAAAACTAGAGATCTAGGGGAATCCAAGATGGGGTGACTTGCGGGGCTCGGACCAGGTTCTGTTACCCAGAATCCTTTGCAAACCACAAAATTTGGCTAAAAAAACACATGTTCCTCACATTTCTGTGGCAGAAAGTTCTGGCATCTGAGAGGAGCCACAAATTTCCTTCCACCCAGCGTTCCCCCAAGTCTCCCGATAAAAATGATACCTCACTTGCGTGGGTAGGCCTAGCGCCCGCGACAGGAAACACCCCAAAGCGCAACGTGGACACATCAAAAATTTTGGAAGAAAACAGAGGTGTTTTTTGCGAAGTGCCTACCTGTAGATTTTGGCCTCTAGCTCAGCCGGCACCTAGGGAAACCTACCAAACCTGTGCATTTCTGAAAACTAGAGACCTAGGGGAATCCAAGGAAGTGTGACTTGCGGGGCTCGGACCAGGTTCTGTTACCCAGAATTCTTTGCAAACCTCAAAATTTGGCTAAAAAAACACATGTTCCTCACATTTCTGTGGCAGAAAGTTCTGGAATCTGAGAGGAGCCACAAATTTCCTTCTACCCAGCGTTCCCCCAAGTCTCCCGATAAAAATGATACCTCACTTGCGTGGGTAGGCCTAGCGCCCGCGACAGGAAACACCCCAAAGCGCAACTTGGACACATTAAAAATTTTGGAAGAAAACAGAGGTGTTTTTTGCGAAGTGCCTACCTGTAGATTTTGGCCTCTAGCTCAGCCGGCACCTAGGGAAACCTACCAAACCTGTGCATTTCTGAAAACTAGAGACCTAGGGGAATCCAAGAAGGGGTGACTTGCGGGGCTCGGACCAGGTTCTGTTACCCAGAATCCTTTGCAAACCTCAAAATTTGGCTAAAAAAACACATGTTTCTCACATTTCTGTGGCAGAAAGTTCTGGAATCTGAGAGGAGCCACAAATTTCCTTCCCCCCAGCGTTTCCCCAAGTCTCCCGATAAAAATGATACCTCACTTGCGTGGGTAGGCCTAGCGTCCGCGACAGGAAACACCCCAAAGCGCAACGTGGACACATCCAAAATTTTGGAAGAAAACAGAGGTGTTTTTTGCGAAGTGCCTACCTGTAGATTTTGGCCTCTAGCTCAGCCGGCACCTAGGGAAACCTACCAAACCTGTGCATTTCTGAAAACTAGAGACCTAGGGGAATCCAAGATGGTGTGACTTGCGGGGCTCGGGCCAGGTTCTGTTACCCAGAATCCTTTGCAAACCTCAAAATTTGGCTAAAAAAACACATGTTCCTCACATTTCTGTGGCAGAAAGTTCTGGAATCTGAGAGGAGCCACAAATTTCCTTCCACCCAGCGTTCCCCCAAGTCTCCTGATAAAAATGATACCTCACTTGCGTGGTTAGGCCTAGCTCCCGCGACAGGAAACACCCCAAAGCGCAACGTGGACACATCCAAAATTTTGGAAGAAAACAGAGGTCTTTTTTGCGAAGTGCCTACCTGTAGATATTGGCCTCTAGCTCAGCCGGCACCTAGGGAAACCTATAAAACCTGTGCATTTCTGAAAACTATAGATCTAGGGGAATCCAAGATGGGGTGACTTGCGGGGCTCGGACCAGGTTCTGTTACCCAGAATTCTTTGCAAACCTCAAAATTTGGCTAAAAAAACACATGTTCCTCACATTTCTGTGGCAGAAAGTTCTGGCATCTGAGAGGAGCCACAAATTTCCTTCCACCCAGCGTTCCCCCAAGTCTCCCGATAAAAATGATACCTCACTTGCGTGGGTAGGCCTAGCGCCCGCGACAGGAAACACCCCAAGGCGCAACGTGGACACACCCAAAATTTTGGAAGAAAACAGAGGTGTTTTTTGCGAAGTGCCTACCTGTAGATTTTGGCCTCTAGCTCAGCCGGCACCTAGGGAAACCTACCAAACCTGTGCATTTCTGAAAACTAGAGACCTAGGGTAATCCAAGATGGGGTGACTTGCGGGGCTCGGACCAGATTCTGTTACCCAGAATCCTTTGCAAACCTCAAAATTTGGCTAAAAAAACACATGTTCCTCACATTTCTGTGGCAGAAAGTTCTGGAATCTGAGAGGAGCCACAAATTTCCTTCCACCCAGCGTTCCCCCAAGTCTCCCGATAAAAATGAAACCTCACTTGCGTGGGTAGGCCTAGCGCCCGCGACAGGAAACACCCCAAAGCGCAACGTGGACACAACCAAAATTTTGGAAGAAAACAGAGGTTTTTTTTGCGAAGTGCCTACCTGTAGATTTTGGTCTCTAGCTCAGCCGGCACCTAGGGAAACCTACCAAACCTGTGCATTTCTGAAAACGAGAGACCTAGGGGAATCCAAGATGGGGTGACTTGCGGGGCTCGGACCAGGTTCTGTTACCCAGAATCCTTTGCAAACCTCACAATTTGGCTAAAAAAACACATGTTCCTCACATTTCTGTGGCAGAAAGTTCTGGAATCTGAGAGGAGCCACAAATTTCCTTCCACCCAGCGTTCCCCCAAGTCTCCCGATAAAAATTATACCTCACTTGCGTGGGTAGGCCTAGCGCCCGCGACAGGAAACACCCCAAAGCGCAACGTGGACACATTCAAAATTTTGGAAGAAAACAGAGTTTTTTTTTGCGAAGTGCCTACCTGTAGATTTTGGCCTCTAGCTCAGCCGGCACCTAGGGAAACCTACCAAACCTGTGCATTTCTGAAAACTAGAGACCTAGGGGAATCCAAGATGGGGTGACTTGGGGGGCTCGGACCAGGTTCTGTTACCCAGAATCCTTTGCAAACCTCAAAATTTGGCTAAAAATACACATGTTCCTCACATTTCTGTGGCAGAAAGTTCTGGAATCTGAGAGGAGCCACAAATTTCCTTCCACACACCGTTCCCCCAAGTCTCCCAATAAAAATGATACCTCACTTGCGTGGGTAGGCCTAGCGCCCGCGACAGGAAACACCCCAAAGCGCAACGTGGACACATCCAAAATTTTGGAAGAAAACAGAGGTGTTTTTTGCGAAGTGCCTTCCTGTAGATTTTGGCCTCTAGCTCAGCCGGCACCTAGGGAAACCTACCAAACCTGTGCATTTCTGAAAACTAGAGACCTAGGGGAATCCAAGATGGGGTGACTTGCGGTGCTCGGACCAGGTTCTGTTACCCAGAATCCTTTGCAAACCTCAAAATTTGGCTAAAAAAACACATGTTCCTCACATTTCTGTGGCAGAAAGTTCTGGAATCTGAGAGGAGCCACGAATTTCCTTCCACCCAGCGTTCCCCCAAGTCTCCCGATAAAAATGATACCTCACTTGCGTGGGTAGGCCTAGCGCCCGCGACAGGAAACACCCCAAAGCGCAACGTGGACACATCCAAAATTTTGGAAGAAAACAGAGGTGTTTTTTGCGAAGTGCCTACCTGTAGATTTTGGCCTCTAGCTCAGTCGGCACCTAGGGAAACCTACCAAACCTGTGCATTTCTGAAAACTAGAGACCTAGGGGATTCCAAGATGGGGTGACTTGGGGGGCTCGGACCAGGTTCTGTTACCCAGAATCCTTTGCAAACCTCAAAATTTGGCTAAAAATACACATGTTCCTCACATTTCTGTGGCAGAAAGTTCTGGAATCTGAGAGGAGCCACAAATTTCCTACCACCCAGCGTTCCCCCAAGTCTCCCGATAAAAATGATACCTCACTTGCGTGGGTAGGCCTAGCGCCCGCGACAGGAAACACCCCAAAGCGCAACGTGGACACATCCAAAATTTTGGAAGAAAACAGAGGTGTTTTTTGCGAAGTGCCTACCTGTAGATTTTGGCCTCTAGCTCAGCCGGCACCTAGGGAAACCTACCAAACCTGTGCATTTCTGAAAACTAGAGACCTAGGGGAATCCAAGATGGGGTGACTTGCGGGGCTCGGACCAGGTTCTGTTACCCAGAATCCTTTGCAAACCTCAAAATTTGGCTAAAAAAACACATGTTCCTCACATTTCTGTGGCAGAAAGTTCTGGAATCTGAGAGGAGCCACAAATTTCCTTCCACCCAGCGTTCCCCCAAGTCTCCCGATAAAAATGATACCTCACTTGCATGGTTAGGCCTAGCGCCCGCGACAGGAAACACCCCAAAGCGCAACGTGGACACATCCAAAATTTTGGAAGAAAACAGAGGTATTTTTTGCGAAGTGCCTACCTGTAGATATTGGCCACTAGCTCAGCCGGCACCTAGGGAAACCTATAAAACCTGTGCATTTCTGAAAACTATAGATCTAGGGGAATCCAAGATGGGGTGACTTGCGGGGCTCGGACCAGGTTCTGTTACCCAGAATCCTTTGCAAACCTCAAAATTTGGCTAAAAAAACACATGTTCCTCACATTTCTGTGGCAGAAAGTTCTGGCATCTGAGAGGAGCCACAAATTTCCTTCCACCCAGCGTTCCCCCAAGTCTCCCGATAAAAATGATACCTCACTTGCTGTGGGTAGGCCTAGCGCCCGCGACAGGAAACACCCCAAGGCGCAACGTGGACACACCCAAAATTTTGGAAGAAAACAGAGGTGTTTTTTGCGAAGTGCCTACCTGTAGATTTTGGCCTCTAGCTCAGCCGGCACCTTTGGAAACCTACCAAACCTGTGCATTTCTGAAAACTAGAGACCTAGGGGAATCCAAGATGGGGTGACTTGCGGGGCTCGGACCAGGTTCTGTTACCCAGAATCCTTTGCAAACCTCAAAATTTGGCTAAAAAAACACATGTTCCTCACATTTCTGTGGCAGAAAGTTCTGGAATCTGAGAGGAGCCACAAATTTCCTTCTACCCAGCGTTCCCCCAAGTCTCCCGATAAAAATGATACCTCACTTGCATGGGTAGGCCTAGCGCCCGCGACAGGAAACACCCCAAAGCGCAATGTGGACACATCCAAAATTTTGGAAGAAAACAGAGGTATTTTTTGCGAAGTGCCTACCTGTAGATATTGGCCTCTAGCTCAGCCGGCACCTAGGGAAACCTACCAAACCTGTGCATTTCTGAAAACTAGAGATCTAGGGGAATCCAAGATGGGGTGACTTGCGGGGCTCGGACCAGGTTCTGTTACCCAGAATCCTTTGCAAACCACAAAATTTGGCTAAAAAAACACATGTTCCTCACATTTCTGTGGCAGAAAGTTCTGGCATCTGAGAGGAGCCACAAATTTCCTTCCACCCAGCGTTCCCCCAAGTCTCCCGATAAAAATGATACCTCACTTGCGTGGGTAGGCCTAGCGCCTGCGACAGGAAACACCCCAAAGCGCAACGTGGACACATCAAAAATTTTGGAAGAAAACAGAGGTGTTTTTTGCGAAGTGCCTACCTGTAGATTTTGGCCTCTAGCTCAGCCGGCACCTAGGGAAACCTACCAAACCTGTGCATTTCTGAAAACTAGAGACCTAGGGGAATCCAAGGAAGTGTGACTTGCGGGGCTCGGACCTGGTTCTGTTACCCAGAATTCTTTGCAAACCTCAAAATTTGGCTAAAAAAACACATGTTCCTCACATTTCTGTGGCAGAAAGTTCTGGAATCTGAGAGGAGCCACAAATTTCCTTCTACCCAGCGTTCCCCCAAGTCTCCCGATAAAAATGATACCTCACTTGCGTGGGTAGGCCTAGCGCCCGCGACAGGAAACACCCCTAAGCGCAACGTGGACACATTAAAAATTTTGGAAGAAAACAGAGGTGTTTTTTGCGAAGTGCCTACCTGTAGAATTTGGCCTCTAGCTCAGCCGGCACCTAGGGAAACCTACCAAACCTGTGCATTTCTGAAAACTAGAGACCTAGGGGAATCCAAGAAGGGGTGACTTGCGGGGCTCGGACCAGGTTCTGTTACCCAGAATCCTTTGCAAACCTCAAAATTTGGCTAAAAAAACACATGTTCCTCACATTTCTGTGGCAGAAGTTCTGGAATCTGAGAGGAGCCACAAATTTCCTTCCCCCCAGCGTTTCCCCAAGTCTCCCGATAAAAATGATACCTCACTTGCGTGGGTAGGCCTAGCGTCCGCGACAGGAAACACCCCAAAGCGCAACGTGGACACATCCAAAATTTTGGAAGAAAACAGAGGTGTTTTTTGCGAAGTGCCTACCTGTAGATTTTGGCCTCTAGCTCAGCCGGCACCTAGGGAAACCTACCAAACCTGTGCTTTTCTGAAAACTAGAGACCTAGGGGAATCCAAGATGGGTGACTTGCGGGGCTCGGGCCAGGTTCTGTTACCCAGAATCCTTTGCAAACCTCAAAATTTGGCTAAAAAAACACATGTTCCTCACATTTCTGTGGCAGAAAGTTCTGGAATCTGAGAGGAGCCACAAATTTCCTTCCACCCAGCGTTCCCCCAAGTCTCCCGATAAAAATGATACCTCACTTGCGTGGTTAGGCCTAGCGCCCGCGACAGGAAACACCCCAAAGCGCAACGTGGACACATCCAAAATTTTGGAAGAAAACAGAGGTATTTTTTGCGAAGTGCCTACCTGTAGATATTGGCCACTAGCTCAGCCGGCACCTAGGGAAACCTATAAAACCTGTGCATTTCTGAAAACTATAGATCTAGGGGAATCCAAGATGGGGTGACTTGTGGGGCTCGGACCAGGTTCTGTTACCCAGAATCCTTTGCAAACCTCAAAATTTGGCTAAAAAAACACATGTTCCTCACATTTCTGTGGCAGAATGTTCTGGCATCTGAGAGGAGCCACAAATTTCCTTCCACCCAGCGTTCCCCCAAGTCTCCCGATAAAAATGATACCTCACTTGCGTGGGTAGGCCTAGCGCCCGCGACAGGAAACACCCCAAGGCGCAACGTGGACACACCCAAAATTTTGGAAGAAAACAGAGGTGTTTTTTGCGAAGTGCCTACCTGTAGATTTTGGCCTCTAGCTCAGCCGGCACCTTTGGAAACCTACCAAACCTGTGCATTTCTGAAAACTAGAGACCTAGGGGAATCCAAGATGGGGTGACTTGCGGGGCTCGGACCAGGTTCTGTTACCCAGAATCCTTTGCAAACCTCAAAATTTGGCTAAAAAAACACATGTTCCTCACATTTCTGTGGCAGAAAGTTCTGGAATCTGAGAGGAGCCACAAATTTCCTTCTACCCAGCGTTCCCCCAAGTCTCCCGATAAAAATGATACCTCACTTGCATGGGTAGGCCTAGCGCCCGCGACAGGAAACACCCCAAAGCGCAATGTGGACACATCCAAAATTTTGGAAGAAAACAGAGGTATTTTTTGCGAAGTGCCTACCTGTAGATATTGGCCTCTAGCTCAGCCGGCACCTAGGGAAACCTACCAAACCTGTGCATTTCTGAAAACTAGAGATCTAGGGGAATCCAAGATGGGGTGACTTGCGGGGCTCGGACCAGGTTCTGTTACCCAGAATCCTTTGCAAACCACAAAATTTGGCTAAAAAAACACATGTTCCTCACATTTCTGTGGCAGAAAGTTCTGGCATCTGAGAGGAGCCACAAATTTCCTACCACCCAGCGTTCCCCCAAGTCTCCCGATAAAAATGATACCTCACTTGCGTGGGTAGGCCTAGCGCCCGCGACAGGAAACACCCCAAAGCGCAACGTGGACACATCAAAAATTTTGGAAGAAAACAGAGGTGTTTTTTGCGAAGTGCCTACCTGTAGATTTTGGCCTCTAGCTCAGCCGGCACCTAGGGAAACCTACCAAACCTGTGCATTTCTGAAAACTAGAGACCTAGGGGAATCCAAGATGGGGTGACTTGCGGGGCTCGGGCCAGGTTCTGTTACCCAGAATCCTTTGCAAACCTCAAAATTTGGCTAAAAAAACACATGTTCCTCACATTTCTGTGGCAGAAAGTTCTGGCATCTGAGAGGAGCCACAAATTTCCTTCCACCCAGCGTTCCCCCAAGTCTCCCGATAAAAATGATACCTCACTTGCGTGGGTAGGCCTAGCGCCCGCGACAGGAAACACCCCAAGGCGCAACGTGGACACACCCAAAATTTTGGAAGAAAACAGAGGTGTTTTTTGCGAAGTGCCTACCTGTAGATTTTGGCCTCTAGCTCAGCCGGCACCTTTGGAAACCTACCAAACCTGTGCATTTCTGAAAACTAGAGACATAGGGGAATCCAAGATGGGGTGACTTGCGGGGCTCGGACCAGGTTCTGTTACCCAGAATCCTTTGCAAACCTCAAAATTTGGCTAAAAAAACACATGTTCCTCACATTTCTGTGGCAGAAAGTTCTGGAATCTGAGAGGAGCCACAAATTTCCTTCTACCCAGCGTTCCCCCAAGTCTCCCGATAAAAATGATACCTCACTTGCATGGGTAGGCCTAGCGCCCGCGACAGGAAACACCCCAAAGCGCAATGTGGACACATCCAAAATTTTGGAAGAAAACAGAGGTATTTTTTGCGAAGTGCCTACCTGTAGATATTGGCCTCTAGCTCAGCCGGCACCTAGGGAAACCTACCAAACCTGTGCATTTCTGAAAACTAGAGATCTAGGGGAATCCAAGATGGGGTGACTTGCGGGGCTCGGACCAGGTTCTGTTACCCAGAATCCTTTGCAAACCACAAAATTTGGCTAAAAAAACACATGTTCCTCACATTTCTGTGGCAGAAAGTTCTGGCATCTGAGAGGAGCCACAAATTTCCTTCCACCCAGCGTTCCCCCAAGTCTCCCGATAAAAATGATACCTCACTTGCGTGGGTAGGCCTAGCGCCCGCGACAGGAAACACCCCAAAGCGCAACGTGGACACATCAAAAATTTTGGAAGAAAACAGAGGTGTTTTTTGCGAAGTGCCTACCTGTAGATTTTGGCCTCTAGCTCAGTCGGCACCTAGGGAAACCTACCAAACCTGTGCATTTCTGAAAACTAGAGACCTAGGGGAATCCAAGGAAGTGTGACTTGCGGGGCTCGGACCAGGTTCTGTTACCCAGAATTCTTTGCAAACCTCAAAATTTGGCTAAAAAAACACATGTTCCTCACATTTCTGTGGCAGAAAGTTCTGGAATCTGAGAGGAGCCACAAATTTCCTTCTACCCAGCGTTCCCCCAAGTCTCCCGATAAAAATGATACCTCACTTGCGTGGGTAGGCCTAGCGCCCGCGACAGGAAACACCCCAAAGCGCAACGTGGACACATTAAAAATTTTGGAAGAAAACAGAGGTGTTTTTTGCGAAGTGCCTACCTGTAGATTTTGGCCTCTAGCTCAGCCGGCACCTAGGGAAACCTACCAAACCTGTGCATTTCTGAAAACTAGAGACCTAGGGGAATCCAAGAAGGGGTGACTTGCGGGGCTCGGACCAGGTTCTGTTACCCAGAATCCTTTGCAAACCTCAAAATTTGGCTAAAAAAAACACATGTTTCTCACATTTCTGTGGCAGAAAGTTCTGGAATCTGAGAGGAGCCACAAATTTCCTTCCCCCCAGCGTTTCCCCAAGTCTCCCGATAAAAATGATACCTCACTTGCGTGGGTAGGCCTAGCGTCCGCGACAGGAAACACCCCAAAGCGCAACGTGGACACATCCAAAATTTTGGAAGAAAACAGAGGTGTTTTTTGCGAAGTGCCTACCTGTAGATTTTGGCCTCTAGCTCAGCCGGCACCTAGGGAAACCTACCAAACCTGTGCATTTCTGAAAACTAGAGACCTAGGGGAATCCAAGATGGGGTGACTTGCGGGGCTCGGGCCAGGTTCTGTTACCCAGAATCCTTTGCAAACCTCAAAATTTGGCTAAAAAAACACATGTTCCTCACATTTCTGTGGCAGAAAGTTCTGGAATCTGAGAGGAGCCACAAATTTCCTTCCACCCAGCGTTCCCCCAAGTCTCCCGATAAAAATGATACCTCACTTGCGTGGTTAGGCCTAGCGCCCGCGACAGGAAACACCCCAAAGCGCAACGTGGACACATCCAAAACTTTGGAAGAAAACAGAGGTCTTTTTTGCGAAGTGCCTACTTGTAGATATTGGCCTCTAGCTCAGCCGGCACCTAGGGAAACCTATAAAACCTGTGCATTTCTGAAAACTATAGATCTAGGGGAATCCAAGATGGGGTGACTTGCGGGGCTCGGACCAGGTTCTGTTACCCAGAATCCTTTGCAAACCTCAAAATTTGGCTAAAAAAACACATGTTCCTAACATTTCTGTGGCAGAAAGTTCTGGCATCTGAGAGGAGCCACAAATTTCCTTCCACCCAGCGTTCCCCCAAGTCTCCCGATAAAAATGATACCTCACTTGAGTGGGTAGGCCTAGCGCCCGCGACAGGAAACACCCCAAGGCGCAACGTGGACACACCGAAAATTTTGGAAGAAAACAGAGGTGTTTTTTGCGAAGTGCCTACCTGTAGATTTTGGCCTCTAGCTCAGCCGGCACCTAGGGAAACCTACCAAACCTGTGCATTTCTGAAAACTAGAGACCTAGGGTAATCCAAGATGGGGTGACTTGCGGGGCTCGGACCAGATTCTGTTACCCAGAATCCTTTGCAAACCTCAAAATTTGGCTAAAAAAACACATGTTCCTCACATTTCTGTGGCAGAAAGTTCTGGAATCTGAGAGGAGCCACAAATTTCCTTCCACCCAGCGTTCCCCCAAGTCTCCCGATAAAAATGAAACCTCACTTGCGTGGGTAGGCCTAGCGCCCGCGACAGGAAACACCCCAAAGCGCAACGTGGACACAACCAAAATTTTGGAAGAAAACAGAGGTTTTTTTTGCGAAGTGCCTACCTGTAGATTTTGGTCTCTAGCTCAGCCGGCACCTAGGGAAACCTACCAAACCTGTGCATTTCTGAAAACGAGAGACCTAGGGGAATCCAAGATGGGGTGACTTGCGGGGCTCGGACCAGGTTCTGTTACCCAGAATCCTTTGCAAACCTCACAATTTGGCTAAAAAAACACATGTTCCTCACATTTCTGTGGCAGAAAGTTCTGGAATCTGAGAGGAGCCACAAATTTCCTTCCACCCAGCGTTCCCCCAAGTCTCCCGATAAAAATTATACCTCACTTGCGTGGGTAGGCCTAGCGCCCGCGACAGGAAACACCCCAAAGCGCAACGTGGACACATTCAAAATTTTGGAAGAAAACAGAGTTTTTTTTTGCGAAGTGCCTACCTGTAGATTTTGGCCTCTAGCTCAGCCGGCACCTAGGGAAACCTACCAAACCTGTGCATTTCTGAAAACTAGAGACCTAGGGGAATCCAAGATGGGGTGACTTGGGGGGCTCGGACCAGGTTCTGTTACCCAGAATCCTTTGCAAACCTCAAAATTTGGCTAAAAATACACATGTTCCTCACATTTCTGTGGCAGAAAGTTCTGGAATCTGAGAGGAGCCACAAATTTCCTTCCACACACCGTTCCCCCAAGTCTCCCAATAAAAATGATACCTCACTTGCGTGGGTAGGCCTAGCGCCCGCGACAGGAAACACCCCAAAGCGCAACGTGGACACATCCAAAATTTTGGAAGAAAACAGAGGTGTTTTTTGCGAAGTGCCTACCTGTAGATTTTGGCCTCTAGCTCAGCCGGCACCTAGGGAAACCTACCAAACCTGTGCATTTCTGAAAACTAGAGACCTAGGGGAATCCAAGATGGGGTGACTTGGGGGGCTCGGACCAGGTTCTGTTACCCAGAATCCTTTGCAAACCTCAAAATTTGGCTAAAAATACACATATTCCTCACATTTCTGTGGCAGAAAGTTCTGGAATCTGAGAGGAGCCACAAATTTCCTTCCACACACCGTTCCCCCAAGTCTCCCGATAAAAATGATACCTCACTTGCGTGGGTAGGCCTAGCGCCCGCGACAGGAAACACCCCAAAGCGCAACGTGGACACATCCAAAATTTTGGAAGAAAACAGAGGTGTTTTTTGCGAAGTGCCTACCTGTAGATTTTGGCCTCTAGCTCAGCCGGCACCTAGGGAAACCTACCAAACCTGTGCATTTCTGAAAACTAGAGACCTAGGGGAATCCAAGATGGGGTGACTTGCGGGGCTCGGACCAGGTTCTGTTACCCAGAATCCTTTGCAAACCTCAAAATTTGGCTAAAAAAACACATGTTCCTCACATTTCTGTGGCAGAAAGTTCTGGAATCTGAGAGGAGCCACAAATTTCCTTCCACCCAGCGTTCCCCCAAGTCTCCCGATAAAAATGATACCTCACTTGCGTGGTTAGGCCTAGCGCCCGCGACAGGAAACACCCCAAAGCGCAACGTGGACACATCCAAAATTTTGGAAGAAAACAGAGGTATTTTTTGCGAAGTGCCTACCTGTAGATATTGGCCACTAGCTCAGCCGGCACCTAGGGAAACCTATAAAACCTGTGCATTTCTGAAAACTATAGATCTAGGGGAATCCAAGATGGGGTGACTTGCGGGGCTCGGACCAGGTTCTGTTACCCAGAATCCTTTGCAAACCTCAAAATTTGGCTAAAAAAACACATGTTCCTCACATTTCTGTGGCAGAAAGTTCTGGCATCTGAGAGGAGCCACAAATTTCCTTCCACCCAGCGTTCCCCCAAGTCTCCCGATAAAAATGATACCTCACTTGCGTGGGTAGGCCTAGCGCCCGCGACAGGAAACACCCCAAGGCGCAACGTGGACACACCCAAAATTTTGGAAGAAAACAGAGGTGTTTTTTGCGAAGTGCCTACCTGTAGATTTTGGCCTCTAGCTCAGCCGGCACCTTTGGAAACCTACCAAACCTGTGCATTTCTGAAAACTAGAGATCTAGGGGAATCCAAGATGGGGTGACTTGCGGGGCTCGGACCAGGTTCTGTTACCCAGAATCCTTTGCAAACCACAAAATTTGGCTAAAAAAACACATGTTCCTCACATTTCTGTGGCAGAAAGTTCTGGCATCTGAGAGGAGCCACAAATTTCCTTCCACCCAGCGTTCCCCCAAGTCTCCCGATAAAAATGATACCTCACTTGCGTGGGTAGGCCTAGAGCCCGCGACAGGAAACACCCCAAAGCGCAACGTGGACACATTAAAAATTTTGGAAGAAAACAGAGGTGTTTTTTGCGAAGTGCCTACCTGTAGATTTTGGCCTCTAGCTCAACCGGCACCTAGGGAAACCTACCAAACCTGTGCATTTCTGAAAACTAGAGACCTAGGGGAATCCAAGAAGGGGTGACTTGCGGGGCTCGGACCAGGTTCTGTTACCCAGAATCCTTTGCAAACCTCAAAATTTGGCTAAAAAAACACATGTTCCTCACATTTCTGTGGCAGAAAGTTCTGGAATCTGAGAGGAGCCACAAATTTCCTTCCCCCCAGCGTTTCCCCAAGTCTCCCGATAAAAATGATACCTCACTTGCGTGGGTAGGCCTAGCGTCCGCGACAGGAAACACCCCAAAGCGCAACGTGGACACATCCAAAATTTTGGAAGAAAACAGAGGTGTTTTTTGCGAAGTGCCTACCTGTAGATTTTGGCCTCTAGCTCAGCCGGCACCTAGGGAAACCTACCAAACCTGTGCATTTCTGAAAACTAGAGACCTAGGGGAATCCAAGATGGGGTGACTTGCGGGGCTCGGGCCAGGTTCTGTTACCCAGAATCCTTTGCAAACCTCAAAATTTGGCTAAAAAAACACATGTTCCTCACATTTCTGTGGCAGAAAGTTCTGGAATCTGAGAGGAGCCACAAATTTCCTTCCACCCAGCGTTCCCCCAAGTCTCCCGATAAAAATGATACCTCACTTGCGTGGTTAGGCCTAGCGCCCGCGACAGGAAACACCCCAAAGCGCAACGTGGACACATCCAAAATTTTGGAAGAAAACAGAGGTATTTTTTGCGAAGTGCCTACCTGTAGATATTGGCCACTAGCTCAGCCGGCACCTAGGGAAACCTATAAAACCTGTGCATTTCTGAAAACTATAGATCTAGGGGAATCCAAGATGGGGTGACTTGCGGGGCTCGGACCAGGTTCTGTTACCCAGAATCCTTTGCAAACCTCAAAATTTGGCTAAAAAAACACATGTTCCTCACATTTCTGTGGCAGAAAGTTCTGGCATCTGAGAGGAGCCACAAATTTCCTTCCACCCAGCGTTCCCCCAAGTCTCCCGATAAAAATGATACCTCACTTGCGTGGGTAGGCCTAGCGCCCGCGACAGGAAACACCCCAAGGCGCAACGTGGACACACCCAAAATTTTGGAAGAAAACAGAGGTGTTTTTTGCGAAGTGCCTACCTGTAGATTTTGGCCTCTAGCTCAGCCGGCACCTTTGGAAACCTACCAAACCTGTGCATTTCTGAAAACTAAAGACCTAGGGGAATCCAAGATGGGGTGACTTGCGGGGCTCGGACCAGGTTCTGTTACCCAGAATCCTTTGCAAACCTCAAAATTTGGCTAAAAAAACACATGTTCCTCACATTTCTGTGGCTGAAAGTTCTGGAATCTGAGAGGAGCCACAAATTTCCTTCTACCCAGCGTTCCCCCAAGTCTCCTGATAAAAATGATACCTCACTTGCATGGGTAGGCCTAGCGCCCGCGACAGGAAACACCCCAAAGCGCAATGTGGACACATCCAAAATTTTGGAAGAAAACAGAGGTATTTTTTGCGAAGTGCCTACCTGTAGATATTGGCCTCTAGCTCAGCCGGCACCTAGGGAAACCTACCAAACCTGTGCATTTCTGAAAACTATAGATCTAGGGGAATCCAAGATGCGGTGACTTGCGGGGCTCGGACCAGGTTCTGTTACCCAGAATCCTTTGCAAACCACAAAATTTGGCTAAAAAAACACATGTTCCTCACATTTCTGTGGCAGAAAGTTCTGGCATCTGAGAGGAGCCACAAATTTCCTTCCACCCAGCGTTCCCCCAAGTCTCCCGATAAAAATGATACCTCACTTGCGTGGGTAGGCCTAGCGCCCGCGACAGGAAACACCCCAAAGCGCAACGTGGACACATCAAAAATTTTGGAAGAAAACAGAGGTGTTTTTTGCGAAGTGCCTACCTGTAGATTTTGGCCTCTAGCTCAGCCGGCACCTAGGGAAACCTACCAAACCTGTGCATTTCTGAATACTAGAGACCTAGGGGAATCCAAGATGGGGTGACTTGCGGGGCTCGGGCCAGGTTCTGTTACCCAGAATCCTTTGCAATCCTCAAAATTTGGCTAAAAAAACACATGTTCCTCACATTTCTGTGGCAGAAAGTTCTGGAATCTGAGAGGAGCCACAAATTTCCTTCCACCCAGCGTTCCCCCAAGTCTCCCGATAAAAATGATACTTCACTTGCGTGGTTAGGCCTAGCGCCCGCGACAGGAAACACCCCAAAGCGCAACGTGGACACATCCAAAATTTTGGAAGAAAACAGAGGTATTTTTTGCGAAGTGCCTACCTGTAGATATTGGCCACTAGCTCAGCCGGCACCTAGGGAAACCTATAAAACCTGTGCATTTCTGAAAACTATAGATCTAGGGGAATCCAAGATGGGGTGACTTGCGGGGCTCGGACCAGGTTCTGTTACCCAGAATCCTTTGCAAACCTCAAAATTTGGCTAAAAAAACACATGTTCCTCACATTTCTGTGGCAGAAAGTTCTGGCATCTGAGAGGAGCCACAAATTTCCTTCCACCCAGCGTTCCCCCAAGTCTCCCGATAAAAATGATACCTCACTTGCGTGGGTAGGCCTAGCGCCCGCGACAGGAAACACCCCAAGGCGCAACGTGGACACACCCAAAATTTTGGAAGAAAACAGAGGTGTTTTTTGCGAAGTGCCTACCTGTAGATTTTGGCCTCTAGCTCAGCCGGCACCTTTGGAAACCTACCAAACCTGTGCATTTCTGAAAACTAGAGACCTAGGGGAATCCAAGATGGGGTGACTTGCGGGGCTCGGACCAGGTTCTGTTACCCAGAATCCTTTGCAAACCTCAAAATTTGGCTAAAAAAACACATGTTCCTCACATTTCTGTGGCAGAAAGTTCTGGAATCTGAGAGGAGCCACAAATTTCCTTCTACCCAGCGTTCCCCCAAGTCTCCCGATAAAAATGATACCTCACTTGCATGGGTAGGCCTAGCGCCCGCGACAGGAAACACCCCAAAGCGCAATGTGGACACATCCAAAATTTTGGAAGAAAACAGAGGTATTTTTTGCGAAGTGCCTACCTGTAGATATTGGCCTCTAGCTCAGCCGGCACCTAGGGAAACCTACCAAACCTGTGCATTTCTGAAAACTAGAGATCTAGGGGAATCCAAGATGGGGTGACTTGCGGGGCTCGGACCAGGTTCTGTTACCCAGAATTCTTTGCAAACCTCAAAATTTGGCTAAAAAAACACATGTTCCTCACATTTCTGTGGCAGAAAGTTCTGGAATCTGAGAGGAGCCACAAATTTCCTTCTACCCAGCGTTCCCCCAAGTCTCCCGATAAAAATGATACCTCACTTGCGTGGGTAGGCCTAGCGCCCGCGACAGGAAACACCCCAAAGCGCAACGTGGACACATTAAAAATTTTGGAAGAAAACAGAGGTGTTTTTTGCGAAGTGCCTACCTGTAGATTTTGGCCTCTAGCTCAGCCGGCACCTAGGGAAACCTACCAAACCTGTGCATTTCTGAAAACTAGAGACCTAGGGGAATCCAAGATGGGGTGACTTGCGGGGCTCGGGCCAGGTTCTGTTACCCAGAATCCTTTGCAAACCTCAAAATTTGGCTAAAAAAACACATGTTCCTCACATTTCTGTGGCAGAAAGTTCTGGAATCTGAGAGGAGCCACAAATTTCCTTCCACCCAGCGTTCCCCCAAGTCTCCCGATAAAAATGATACCTCACTTGCGTGGTTAGGCCTAGCGCCCGCAACAGGAAACACCCCAAAGCGCAACGTGGACACATCCAAAATTTTGGAAGAAAACAGAGGTATTTTTTGCGAAGTGCCTACCTGTAGATATTGGCCACTAGCTCAGCCGGCACCTAGGGAAACCTATAAAACCTGTGCATTTCTGAAAACTATAGATCTAGGGGAATCCAAGATGGGGTGACTTGCGGGGCTCGGACCAGGTTCTGTTACCCAGAATCCTTTGCAAACCTCAAAATTTGGCTAAAAAAACACATGTTCCTCACATTTCTGTGGCAGAAAGTTCTGGCATCTGAGAGGAGCCACAAATTTCCTTCCACCCAGCGTTCCCCCAAGTCTCCCGATAAAAATGATACCTCACTTGCGTGGGTAGGCCTAGCGCCCGCGACAGGAAACACCCCAAGGCGCAACGTGGACACACCCAAAATTTTGGAAGAAAACAGAGGTGTTTTTTGCGAAGTGCCTACCTGTAGATTTTGGCCTCTAGCTCAGCCGGCACCTTTGGAAACCTACCAAACCTGTGCATTTCTGAAAACTAGAGACCTAGGGGAATCCAAGATGGGGTGACTTGCGGGGCTCGGACCAGGTTCTGTTACCCAGAATCCTTTGCAAACCTCAAAATTTGGCTAAAAAAACACATGTTCCTCACATTTCTGTGGCAGAAAGTTCTGGAATCTGAGAGGAGCCACAAATTTCCTTCTACCCAGCGTTCCCCCAAGTCTCCCGATAAAAATGATACCTCACTTGCATGGGTAGGCCTAGCGCCCGTGACAGGAAACACCCCAAAGCGCAATGTGGACACATCCAAAATTATGGAAGAAAACAGAGGTATTTTTTGCGAAGTGCCTACCTGTAGATTTTGGCCTCTAGCTCAGCCGGCACCTAGGGAAACCTACCAAACCTGTGCATTTCTGAAAACTAGAGACCTAGGGGAATCCAAGAAGGGGTGACTTGCGGGGCTCGGACCAGGTTCTGTTACCCAGAATCCTTTGCAAACCTCAAAATTTGGCTAAAAAAACACATGTTCCTCACATTTCTGTGGCAGAAAGTTCTGGAATCTGAGAGGAGCCACAAATTTCCTACCCCCCAGCGTTTCCCCAAGTCTCCCGATAAAAATGATACCTCACTTGCGTGGGTAGGCCTAGCGTCTGCGACAGGAAACACCCCAAAGCGCAACGTGGACACATCCAAAATTTTGGAAGAAAACAGAGGTGTTTTTTGCGAAGTGCCTACCTGTAGATTTTGGCCTCTAGCTCAGCCGGCACCTAGGGAAACCTACCAAACCTGTGCATTTCTGAAAACTAGAGACCTAGGGGAATCCAAGATGGGGTGACTTGCGGGGCTCGGGCCAGGTTCTGTTACCCAGAATCCTTTGCAAACCTCAAAATTTGGCTAAAAAAACACATGTTCCTCACATTTCTGTGGCAGAAAGTTCTGGAATCTGAGAGGAGCCACAAATTTCCTTCCACCCAGCGTTCCCCCAAGTCTCCCGATAAAAATGATACCTCACTTGCGTGGTTAGGCCTAGCGCCCGCGACAGGAAACACCCCAAAGCGCAACGTGGACACATCCAAAATTTTGGAAGAAAACAGAGGTCTTTTTTGCGAAGTGCCTACCTGTAGATATTGGCCTCTAGCTCAGCCGGCACCTAGGGAAACCTATAAAACCTGTGCATTTCTGAAAACTATAGATCTAGGGGAATCCAAGATGGGGTGACTTGCGGGGCTCGGACCAGGTTCTGTTACCCAGAATCCTTTGCAAACCTCAAAATTTGGCTAAAAAAACACATGTTCCTCACATTTCTGTGGCAGAAAGTTCTGGCATCTGAGAGGAGCCACAAATTTCCTTCCACCCAGCGTTCCCCCAAGTCTCCCGATAAAAATGATACCTCACTTGCGTGGGTAGGCCTAGCGCCCGCGACAGGAAACACCCCAAGGCGCAACGTGGACACACCCAAAATTTTGGAAGAAAACAGAGGTGTTTTTTGCGTAGTGCCTACCTGTAGATTTTGGCCTCTAGCTCAGCCGGCACCTAGGGAAACCTACCAAACCTGTGCATTTCTGAAAACTAGAGACCTAGGGTAATCCAAGATGGGGTGACTTGCGGGGCTCGGACCAGATTCTGTTACCCAGAATCCTTTGCAAACCTCAAAATTTGGCTAAAAAAACACATGTTCCTCACATTTCTGTGGCAGAAAGTTCTGGCATCTGAGAGGAGCCACAAATTTCCTTCCACCCAGCGTTCCCCCAAGTCTCCCGATAAAAATGAAACCTCACTTGCGTGGGTAGGCCTAGCGCCCGCGACAGGAAACACCCCAAAGCGCAACGTGGACACAACCAAAATTTTGGAAGAAAACAGAGGTTTTTTTTGCGAAGTGCCTACCTGTAGATTTTGGTCTCTAGCTCAGCCGGCACCTAGGGAAACCTACCAAACCTGTGCATTTCTGAAAACGAGAGACCTAGGGGAATCCAAGATGGGGTGACTTGCGGGGCTCGGACCAGGTTCTGTTACCCAGAATCCTTTGCAAACCTCACAATTTGGCTAAAAAAACACATGTTCCTCACATTTCTGTGGCAGAAAGTTCTGGAATCTGAGAGGAGCCACAAATTTCCTTCCACCCAGCGTTCCCCCAAGTCTCCCGATAAAAAATTATACCTCACTTGCGTGGGTAGGCCTAGCGCCCGCGACAGGAAACACCCCAAAGCGCAACGTGGACACATTCAACATTTTGGAAGAAAACAGAGGTTTTTTTTTGCGAAGTGCCTACCTGTAGATTTTGGCCTCTAGCTCAGCCGGCACCTAGGGAAACCTACCAAACCTGTGCATTTCTGAAAACTAGAGACCTAGGGGAATCCAAGATGGGGTGACTTGGGGGGCTCGGACCAGGTTCTGTTACCCAGAATCCTTTGCAAACCTCAAAATTTGGCTAAAAATACACATGTTCCTCACATTTCTGTGGCAGAAAGTTCTGGAATCTGAGAGGAGCCACAAATTTCCTTCCACACACCGTTCCCCCAAGTCTCCCAATAAAAATGATACCTCACTTGCGTGGGTAGGCCTAGCGCCCGCGACAGGAAACACCCCAAAGCGCAACGTGGACACATCCAAAATTTTGGAAGAAAACAGAGGTGTTTTTTGCGAAGTGCCTTCCTGTAGATTTTGGCCTCTAGCTCAGCCGGCACCTAGGGGAAACCTACCAAACCTGTGCATTTCTGAAAACTAGAGACCTAGGGGAATCCAAGATGGGGTGACTTGCGGTGCTCGGACCAGGTTCTGTTACCCAGAATCCTTTGCAAACCTCAAAATTTGGCTAAAAAAACACATGTTCCTCACATTTCTGTGGCAGAAAGTTCTGGAATCTGAGAGGAGCCACAAATTTCCTTCAACCCAGCGTTCCCCCAAGGTCTCCCGATAAAAATGATACTTCACTTGCGTGGTTAGGCCTAGCGCCCGCGACAGGAAAACACCCCAAAGCGCAACGTGGACACATCCAAAATTTTGGAAGAAAACAGAGGTATTTTTTGCGAAGTGCCTACCTGTAGATATTGGCCACTAGCTCAGCCGGCAGGCACTAGGGGAAACCTATAAAACCTGTGCATTTCTGAAACTATAGATCTAGGGGAATCCAAGATGGGGTGACTTGCGGGGCTCGGATCAGGTTCTGTTACCCAGAATCCTTTGCAAACCCTCAAAATTTGGCTAAAAAAACACATGTTCCTCACATTTCTGTGGCAGAAAAGTTCTGGCATCTGAGAGGAGCCACAAATTTTCCTTCCACCCAGCGTTCCCCCAAGTCTCCCGATAAAAATGATACCTCACTTGCGTGGGTAGGCCTAGCGCCCGCGACCAGGAAACACCCCAAGGCGCAACGTGGACACACCCAAAATTTTGGAAGAAAAACAGAGGTGTTTTTTGCGAAGTGCCTACCTGTAGATTTTGGCCTCTAGCTCAGCCGGCACCTTTGGAAACCTACCAAACCTGTGCATTTCTGAAAACTAGAGACCTAGGGGAATCCAAGATGGGGTGACTTGCGGGGCTCGGACCAGGTTCTGTTACCCAGAATCCTTTGCAAACCTCAAAATTTGGCTAAAAAAAACACATGTTCCTCACATTTCTGTGGCAGAAAGTTCTGGAATCTGAGAGGAGCCACAAATTTCCTTCTACCCAGCGTTCCCCCCAAGTCTCCCGATAAAAATCGATACCTCACTTGCATGGGTAGGCCTAGCGCCCGTGACAGGGAAACACCCCAAAGCGCAATGTGGACACATCCAAAATTTTGGAAGAAAAACAGAGGTATTTTTTGCGAAGTGCCTACCTGTAGATTTTGGCCTCTAGCTCAGCCGGCACCTAGGGAAACCTACCAAACCTGTGCATTTCTGAAAACTAGAGAACCTAGGGGAATCCAAGAAGGGGTGACTTGCGGGGCTCGGACCAGGTTCTGTTACCCAGAATCCTTTGCAAACCTCAAAATTTGGCTAAAAAAAACACATGTTCCTCACATTTCTGTGGCAGAAA
>NW_027150204.1:0-63544 GCF_031143425.1 Pleurodeles waltl | reverse complement strand
ACCAATCAGGGCCCGAGAACCAACAGCCACTCAGAATCCCAGCCCCACCCACCAATCAGGGCCCGAGAACCAACAGCCAGTCAGAATCCCAGAGTCACCCACCAATCAGGGCCCGAGAACAACAGCCAGTCAGAATCCCAGCCCCCACCCACCAATCAGGGCCCGAGAACCAACTGCCAGTCAGAATCCCAGCCCCCACCCACCAATCAGAGCCCGAGAACCAACTGCCAGTCCAGAATCCCAGCCCCACCCACCCAATCAGGGCCCGAGAAAGAACTGCCAGTCAGAATCCCAGCCCCACCCCACCAATCAGGGCCCGAGAAAGAACTGCCAGTCAGAATCCCCAGCCCCACCCACCAATCAGGGCCCGAGAACCAACAGCCAGTCAGAATCCCAGCCCCACCCACCAATCAGGGCCAGAGAACCAACAGCCAGTCAGAATCCCAGCACCACCCACCAATCAGAGCCCAAGAACCAACTGCCAGTCAGAATCCCAGCCCCCACCCACCAATCAGGGGCCCGAGAAAGAACTGTCAGTCAGAATCCCAGCCCCACCCACCAATCAGGGCCCGAGAAAGAAATGCCAGTCAGAATCCCAGCCCCACCCACCAATCAGGGCCCGAGAACCAACAGCCAGTCAGAATCCCAGCCCCACCCACCAATCAGGGCCAGAGAACCAACAGCCAGTCAGAATCCCAGCCCCACCCACCAATCAGGGCCCGAGAACCAACAGCCAGTCAGAACTCCCAGCCCCACCCACCAATCAGAGCCCGAGAACCAACAGCCAGTCAGAATCCCAGCCCCACCCACCAATCAGGGCCCGAGAACCAACAAGCCAGTCAGAATCCCAGCCCCACCCTCCAATCAGCGCCCGAGAACCAACAGCCAGTCAGAATCCCAGCCCCACCCACCAATCAGAGCCCGAGAACCAACAGCCAGTCAGAATCCCAGCCCCAACCACCAATCAGAGCCCGAGAACCAACAGCCAGTCAGAATCCCAGCCCAACCACCAATCAGAGCCCGAGAACCAACAGCCAGTCAGAATCCCAGCCCCAACCACCAATCACAGCCCGAGAACCAACAGCCAGTCAGAATCCCAGCCCTACCCACCAATCACAGCCCGAGAACCAACAGCCAGCCAGAATCCCTGCCCTAACCACCAATCACAGCCCGAGAACCAACAGCCAGTCAGAATCCCAGCCCTAACCATCAATCAGAGCCCGAGAACCAACAGCCAGTCAGAATCCCAGCCCTAACCACCAATCAGAGCCCGAGAACCAACAGCCAGTCAGAATCCCAGCCCTAACCACCAATCAGAGCCCGAGAACCAACAGCCAGTCAGAATCCCAGCCATAACCACCAATCAGAGACCGAGAACCAACAGCCAGTCAGAATCCCAGCCATAACCACCAATCAGAGCCCGAGATCCAACAGCCAGTCAGAATCCCAGCCCTACCCCACCAATCAGAGCCCGAGAACCAACAGGCAGTCAGAATCCCAGCCCTAACCACCACTCAGAGAACGAGAACCAACAGCCAGTCAGAATCCCAGCCCTACCCACCAATCAGAGCCCGAGAACCAACAGCCAGTCAGAATCCCAGCCCTACCACCAATCAGAGCCCGAGATCCAACAGCCAGTCAGAATCCCAGCCCTACCCACCAATCAGAGCCCGAGAACCAACAGGCAGTCAGAATCCCAGCCCTAACCACCAATCAGAGAAGGAGAACCAACAGCCAGTCAGAATCCCAGCCCTACCCACCAATCAGAGCCCGAGAACCAACAGCCAGTCAGAATCCCAGCCCTACCCACCAATCAGAGCCCGAGAACCAACAGCCAGTCAGAATCCCAGCCCTATCAACCAATCACAGCCCGAGAACCAACAGCCAGTCAGAATCCCAGCCCTACCCACCAATCACAGCCCTGAGAACCAACAGCCAGTCAGAATCCCAGCCCTACCCACCAATCACAGCCCGAGAACCAAACAGCCAATCAGAATCCCAGCCCTACCCACCAATCACAGCCCGAGAACCAACAGCCAATCAGAATCCCAGCCCTACCCACCAATCAGAGTACTAGAACCAACAGCCAGTCAGAATCCCAGCCCTACCCACCAATCAGAGCCCGAGAACCAACAGCCAGTCAGAATCCCAGCCCTACCCACCAATCAGAGCACGAGAACCAACAGTCAGTCAGAATCCCAGCCATACCCACCAATCACAGCCCGAGAACCAACAGCCAGTCAGAATCCCAGCCATACCCACCAATCAGAGCCCCGAGAACCAACAGCCAGTCAGAATCCCAGCCCTAACCACCAATCAGAGCCCGAGAACCAACAGCCAGTCAGAATCCCAGCCCTAACCACCAATCAGAGCCCGAGAACCAACAGCCAGTCAGAATCCCAGCCCTAACCACCAATCAGAGCCCGAGAACCAACAGCCAGTCAGAATCCCAGCCCTACCCACCAATCAGAGCCCGAGAACCAACAGCCAGTCAGAATCCCAGCCCTACCCCGCCCTAACCACCAATCAGAGCCCGAGAACTAACAGCCAATCAGAATCCCAGCCCTAACCACCAATCAGAGCCCGAGAACCAACAGCCAATCAGAATCCCAGCCCTACCCACCAATCAGAGCCCGAGAACCCAACAGCCAATCAGAATCCCAGCCCTACCCCACCAATCAGAGCCCGAGAACCAACAGCCAATCAGAATCCCAGCCCTACCCACCAAATCAGAGCCCGAGAACCAACAGCCAATCAGAATCCTAGCCCTAACCCACCAATCACAGCCTGAGAACCAACAGCCAATCAGAATCCCAGCCCTACCCACCAATCACAGCCCGAGACCAACAGCCAGTCAGAATCCCAGCCCTACCCATCAATCAGAGCCCGAGAACCAACAGCCAGTCAGAATCCCAGCCCTAACCACCAATCAGAGCCCGAGAACCAACAGCCAGTCAGAATCCCAGCCCTAACCACCAATCAGAGCCCGAGAACCAACAGCCAGTCAGAATCCAAGCCCTAACCACCAATCAGAGCCCGAGAACCAACAGCCAGTCAGAATCCCAGCCCTACCCACCAATCAGAGCCCGAGAACCAACAGCCAGTCAGAATCCCAGCCCTACCTACCAATCAGAACCCGAGAACCAACAGCCAATCAGAATCCCAGCCCTACCTACCAATCACAGCCCGAGAACCAACAGCCAATCAGAATCCCAGCCCTACCCACCAATCAGAGCACGAGAACCAACAGCCAGTCA
Source organism: Pleurodeles waltl (assembly GCF_031143425.1). Taxonomy (NCBI): domain Eukaryota; kingdom Metazoa; phylum Chordata; class Amphibia; order Caudata; family Salamandridae; genus Pleurodeles; species Pleurodeles waltl. The sequence goes on along the minus strand of NW_027150204.1, from coordinate 60,287 downwards.
GAAATCCCAGCCATACCCACCAATCAGAGCCCGAGAACCAACAGCCAGTCAGAATCCCAGCCCTACCCACCAATTCGAGCACGAGAACCAACAGCCAGTCAGAATCCCAGCCCTACCCACCAATCAGAGCCCGAGAACCAACAGCCAGTCAGAATCCCAGCCCTACCCGCCCTAACCACCAATCAGAGGCCCGAGAACTAACAGCCAATCAGAATCCCAGCCCTACCCACCAATCAGAGCCCGAGAACCAACAGCCAATCAGAATCCCAGCCTTACCCGCCCTAACCACCAATCAGAGCCCGAGAAGCAACAGCCAGTCAGAATCCCCAGCCCCTACCCACCAATCACAGCCCGAGAACCAACAGCCAGTCAGAATCCCAGCCCTACCCACCAATCAGAGCCCGAGAACCAACAGCCAGTCAGAATCCTAGCCCTACCCACCAATCAGAGCCCGAGAACCAACAGCCAGTCAGAATCCCAGCCCTACCCACCAATCAGAGCCCGAGAACCAACAGCCAGTCAGAATCCCAGCCCTACCCACCAATCACAGCCCCAGAACCAACAGCCAATCAGAATCCCAGCCCTAACCACCAATCACAGCCCCGAGAACCAACAGCCAGTCAGAATCCCAGCCCTACCCACCAATAAGAGCCGAGAACCAACAGCCAGTCAGAATCCCAGCCCTAACCACCAATCACAGCCCGAGAACCAACAGCCAATCAGAATCCCAGCCCTACCAACCAATCACAGCCCGAGAACCAACAGCCAGTCAGAATCCCAGCCCTACCCCACCAATCACAGCCAGAGAACCAACAGCCAGTCAGAATCCCAGCCCTACCCACCAATCAGAGCCCGAGAACCAACAGCCAGTCAGAATCCCAGCCCTAACCACCAATCAGAGCCCGAGAACCAACAGCCAGTCAGAATCCCAGCCCTACCCACCAATCACAGCCCGAGAACCAACAGCCAGTCAGAATCCCAGCCCTACCCACCAATCAGAGCCCGAGAACCAACAGCCAGTCAGAATCCCAGCCCTACCCACCAATCAGAGCCCGAGAACCAACAGCCAGTCAGAATCCCAGCCCTACCCACCAATCAGAGCCCGAGAACCAACAGCCAGTCAGAATCCCAGCCCTACCCACCAATCAGAGCCCGAGAACCAACAGCCAGTCAGAATCCCAGCCCTTACCCACCAATCATAGCCCGAGAACAAACAGCCAATCAGAATCCCAGCCCTACCCACCAATCAGAGCCCGAGAACCAATAGCCAATCAGAATCCCAGCCCTACCCGCCCTAACCACCAATCAGAGCCGAGAACCAACAGCCAGTCAGAATCCCAGCCCTACCCACCAATCAGAGCCCGAGAACCAACAGCCAATCAGAATCCCAGCCCTACCCGCCCTAACCACCAATCAGAGCCCGAGAACCAACAGCCAATCAGAATCCCAGCCCTACCCACCAATCACAGCCCGAGAACCAACAGCCCAATCAGAATCCTAGCCCTACCCACCAATAAGAGCCCGAGAACCAACAGCCAATCAGAATCCCAGCCCTACCCACCAATCAGAGCCCGAGAACCAACAGCCAGTCAGAATCCCAGCCCTAACCACCAATCAGAGCACGAGAACCAACAGCCAGTCAGAATCCCAGCCCTACCCACCAATCAGAGCCCGAGAACCAACAGCCAGTCAGAATCCCAGCCCTACCCGCCCTAACCACCAATCAGAGAACGAGAACCAACAGCCAATCAGAATCCCAGCCCTACCCGCCCTAACCACCAATCAGAGCCCGAGAACCAACAGCCAGTCAGAATCCCTGCCCCTACCCATCAATCAGAGCCCGAGAACCAACAGCCAGTCAGAATCCCAGCCCTAACCACCAATCAGAGCCCGAGAACCAACAGCCAGTCAGAATCCCAGCCCTACCCACCAATCAGAGCCAGAGAACCAACAGGCAATCAGAATCCCAGCCCTAACCACCAATCAGAGAATGAGAACCAACAGCCAATCAGAATCCCAGCCCTACCCACCAATCAGAGCCCGAGAAACAACAGCCAATCAGAATCCCAGCCCTAACCCACCAATCACAGCCCGAGAACCAACAGCCAATCAGAATCCCAGCCCTACCCGCCCTAACCACCAATCAGAGCCCGAGAACCAACAGCCAATCAGAATCCCAGCCCTACCCACCAATCAGAGCCCGACAACCAACAGCCAATCAGAATCCCAGCCCTACCCACCAATCAGAGGCCCGAGAACCAACAGCCAGTCAGAATCCCAGCCCTACCCACCAATCACAGCCCGAGAACCAACAGCCAGTCTTTATCCCAGCCCTACCCACCAATCACAGCCGAGAATCAACAGCCAATCAGAATCCCAGCCCTACCCACCAATCACAGCCCGAGAACCAACAGCCAATCAGAATCCCCAGCCCTACCCACCAATCACAGCCCGAGAACCAACAGCCAATCAGAATCCCAGCCCTACCCGCCCTAACCACCAATCAGAGCCAGAGAACCAACATCCAGTCAGAATCCCAGCCCCACCCACCAATCAGAGCCCGAGAACCAACAGCCAGTCAGAATCACCAGCCCCACCCACCAATCAGGGCCCGAGAACCAGCAGCCAGTCAGAATCCCAGCCCCACCCACCAATCAGGGCCCGAGAACCAACAGCCAGTCAGAATCCCAGGCCCCACCCACCAATCAGGGCCCGAGAACCAACAGCCAGTCAGAATCCCAGCCCCACCCACCAATCAGGGCCCGAGAACCAACTGCCAGTCAGAATCCCAGCCCCACCCACCAATCAGGGCCCGAGAACCAACTGCCAGTCAGAATCCCAGCCCCACCCACCAATCAGGGCCCGAGAAAGAACTGCCAGTCAGAATCCCAGCCCCACCCACCAATCAGGGCTCGAGAAAGAACTGCCAGTCAGAATCCCAGCCCCACCCACCAATCAGGGCCCGAGAACCAACAGCCAGTCAGAATCCCAGCCCCACCCACCAATCAGGGCCAGAGAACCAACAGCCAGTCAGAATCCCAGCCCCACCCACCAATCAGGGCCCGAGAAGCAACAGCCAGTCAGAATCCCAGCCCCACCCACCAATCAGGGCCCTGAGAACCAACAGCCAGTCAGAATCCCAGCCCCACCCACCAATCAGGGCCCGAGAACCAACAGCCAGTCAGAATCCCAGCCCCACCCACCAATCAGGGCCCGAGAACCAACAGCCAGTCAGAATCCCAGCCCCACCCACCAATCAGAGCCCGAGAACCAACAGCCAGTCAGAATCCCAGGCCCACCCTCCCAATCAGAGCCCGAGAACCAACAGCCAGTCAGAATCCCAGCCCCACCCACCAATCAGAGCCCGAGAACCAACAGCCAGTCAGAATCCCAGACCCAACCACCAATCAGAGCCCGAGAACCAACAGCCAGTCAGAATCCCAGGTCCAACCACCAATCAGAGCCCGAGAAACCAACAGCCAGTCAGAATCCCAGCCCTACCCACCAATCAGAGCCCGAGAACCAACAGCCAGTCAGAATCCCAGCCCTTACCCACCAATCAGAGCCCGAGAACCAACAGCCAGTCAGAATCCCAGCCCTACCCACCAATCAGAGCCCCGAGAACCAACAGCCAGTCAGAATCCCAGCCCTACCCACCAATCAGAGCCCGAGAACCAACATCCAGTCAGAATCCCAGCCCTACCCACCAATCAGAGCCCGAGAACCAACATCCAAGAACCAACATCCAGTCAGAATCCCAGCCCTACCCACCAATCAGAGCCCGAGAACCAACATCCAGTCAGAATCCCAGCCCTACCACCCAATCAGAGCCAGAGAACCAACATCCACTCAGAATCCCAGCCTGACCCACCAATCAGAGCCCGAGAACCAACATCCAGTCAGAATCCCAGCCCCCACCCACCAATCAGAGCCCGAGAACCAACATCCAGTCAGAATCCCAGCCCCACCCACCAATCAGGGCCCGAGAACCAACAGCCACTCAGAATCCCAGCCCCACCCACCAATCAGGGCCCGAGAACCAACAGCCAGTCAGAATCCCAGAGTCTCCCACCAATCAGGGCCCGAGAACCAACAGCCAGTCAGAATCCCAGCCCCACCCACCAATCAGGGCCCGAGAACCAACTGCCAGTCAGAATCCCAGCCCCACCCACCAATCAGAGCCCGAGAACCAACTGCCAGTCAGAATCCCAGCCCCACCCACCAATCAGGGCCCGAGAAAGAACTGCCAGTCAGAATCCCAGCCCCACCCACCAATCAGGGCCCGAGAAAGAACTGCCAGTCAGAATCCCAGCCCCACCCACCAATCAGGGCCCGAGAACCAACAGCCAGTCAGAATCCCAGCCCCACCCACCAATCAGGGCCAGAGAACCAACAGCCAGTCAGAATCCCAGCACCACCCACCAATCAGAGCCCAAGAACCAACTGCCAGTCAGAATCCCAGCCCCACCCACCAATCAGGGCCCGAGAAAGAACTGTCAGTCAGAATCCCAGCCCCACCCACCAATCAGGGCCCGAGAAAGACTGCCAGTCAGAATCCCAGGCCCCACCCACCAATCAGGGCCCGAGAACCAACAGCCAGTCAGAATCCCAGCCCCACCCACCAATCAGGGCCAGAGAACCAACAGCCAGTCAGAATCCAGCCCCACCCACCAATCAGGGCCCCGAGAACCAACAGCCAGTCAGAATCCCAGCCCCACCCACCAATCAGAGCCCGAGAAACCAACAGCCAGTCAGAATCCCAGCCCCACCCACCAATCAGGGCCCGAGAACCAACAGCCAGTCAGAATCCCAGCCCCACCCTCCAATCAGAGCCCGAGAACCAACAGCCAGTCAGAATCCCAGCCCCACCCACCAATCAGAGCCCGAGAACCAACAGCCCAGTCAGAATCCCAGCCCCAACCACCAATCAGAGCCCGAGAACCAACAGCCCAGTCAGAATCCCAGCCCACCACCAATCAGAGCCGAGAACCAACAGCCAGTCAGAATCCCAGCCCCAACCACCAATCACAGCCCGAGAACCAACAGCAGTCAGAATCCCAGCCCTACCCACCAATCAGAGCCCGAGAACCAACAGCCAGCCAGAATCCCTGCCCTAACCACCAATCACAGCCCGAGAACCAACAGCCAGTCAGAATCCCAGCCCTAACCATCAATCAGAGCCCGAGAACCAACAGCCAGTCAGAATCCCAGCCCTAACCCACCAATCAGAGCCCGAGAACCAACAGCCAGTCAGAATCCCAGCCCTAACCACCAATCAGAGCCCGAGAACCAACAGCCAGTCAGAATCCCAGCCATAACCACCAATCAGAGACCGAGAACCAACAGCCAGTCAGAATCCCAGCCATAACCACCAATCAGAGCCCGAGATCCAACAGCCAGTCAGAATCCCAGCCCTACCCACCAATCAGAGCCCGAGAACCAACAGGCCAGTCAGAATCCCAGCCCTAACCACCAATCAGAGAACGAGAACCAACAGCCAGTCAGAATCCCAGCCCCTACCCACCAATCAGAGCCCGAGAACCAACAGCCAGTCAGAATCCCAGCCCTACCCACCAATCAGAGCCCGAGATCCAACAGCCAGTCAGAATCCCAGCCCTACCCACCAATCAGAGCCCGAGAACCAACAGGCAGTCAGAATCCCAGCCCTAACCACCAATCAGAGAACGAGAACCAACAGCCAGTCAGAATCCCAGCCCTACCCACCAATCAGAGCCCGAGAACCAACAGCCAGTCAGAATCCCAGCCCTACCCACCAATCAGAGCCCGAGAACCAACAGCCAGTCAGGAATCCCAGCCCTATCAACCAATCACAGCCCGAGAACCAACAGCCAGTCAGAATCCCAGCCCTACCCACCAATCACAGCCCGAGAACCAACAGCCAGTCAGAATCCCAGCCCTACCCACCCAATCACAGCCCGAGAACCAACAGCCAATCAGAATCCCAGCCCTACCCACCAATCACAGCCCGAGAACCAACCAGCCAATCAGAATCCCAGCCCTACCCACCAATCAGAGTACTAGAACCAACAGCCAGTCAGAATCCCAGCCCTACCCACCAATCAGAGCCCGAGAACCAACAGCCAGTCAGAATCCCAGCCCTACCCACCAATCAGAGCACGAGAACCAACAGTCAGTCAGAATCCCAGCCATACCCACCAATCACAGCCCGAGAACCAACAGCCAGTCAGAATCCCAGCCATACCCACCAATCAGAGCCCGAGAACCAACAGCCAGTCAGAATCCCAGCCCTAACCACCAATCAGAGCCCGAGAACCAACAGCCAGTCAGAATCCCAGCCCTAACCACCAATCAGAGCCCCGAGAACCAACAGCCAGTCAGAATCCCAGCCCTAACCACCCAATCAGAGCCCGAGAACCAACAGCCAGTCAGAATCCCAGCCCTACCCACCAATCAGAGCCCGAGAACCAACAGCCAGTCAGAATCCCAGCCCTACCCGCCCTAACCACCAATCAGAGCCCGAGAACTAACAGCCAATCAGAATCCCAGCCCTAACCACCAATCAGAGCCCGAGAACCAACAGCCAATCAGAATCCCAGCCCTACCCACCAACAGAGCCCGAGAACCAACAGCCAATCAGAATCCCAGCCCTACCCACCAATCAGAGCCCGAGAACCAACAGCCTATCAGAATCCCAGCCCTACCCACCAATCAGAGCCCGAGAACCAACAGCCAATCAGAATCCCATCCCTACCCACCAATCAGAGCCCGAGAACCAACAGCCAATCAGAATCCTAGCCCTAACCACCAATCACAGCCTGAGAACCAACAGCCAATCAGAATCCCAGCCCTACCCACCAATCACAGCCCGAGAAGCAACAGCCAGTCAGAATCCCAGCCCTACCCATCAATCAGAGCCCGAGAACCAACAGCCAGTCAGAATCCCCAGCCCTAACCACCAATCAGAGCCCGAGAACCAACAGCCAGTCAGAATCCCAGCCCTAACCACCAATCAGAGCCCGAGAACCAACAGCCAGTCAGAATCCAAGCCCTAACCACCAATCAGAGCCGAGGAACCAACAGCCAGTCAGAATCCCAGCCCTACCCCACCAATCAGAGCCCGAGAACCAACAGGCAATCAGAATCCCAGCCCTAACCACCAATCAGAGAACGAGAACCAACAGCCAATCAGAATCCCAGCCCTACCACCAATCAGAGCCCGAGAACCAACAGCCAATCAGAATCCCAGCCCTACCCCACCAATCACAGCCCGAGAACCAACAGCCAATCAGAATCCCAGCCCTACCCGCCCTAACCACCAATCAGAGCCCGAGAACCAACAGCCAATCAGAATCCCAGCCCTACCCACAATCAGAGCCCGACAACCAACAGCCAATCAGAATCCCAGCCCTACCCACCAATCAGAGCCCGAGAACCAACAGCCAGTCAGAATCCCAGCCCTACCCACCAATCACAGCCCGAGAACCAACAGCCAGTCTTTATCCCAGCCCTACCCACCAATCACAGCCCGAGAATCAACAGCCAATCAGAATCCCAGCCCTACCCACCAATCACAGCCCGAGAACCAACAGCCAATCAGAATCCCAGCCCTACCCACCAATCAGAGCCCGAGAACAACAGCCAATCAGAATCCCAGCCCTACCCGCCCTAACCACCAATCAGAGCCAGAGAACCAACATCCAGTCAGAATCCCAGCCCCACCCACCAATCAGAGCCCGAGAACCAACAGCCAGTCAGAATCCCAGCCCCACCCACCAATCAGGGCCCGAGAACCAGCAGCCAGTCAGAATCCCAGCCCCACCCACCAATCAGGGCCCGAGAACCAACAGCCAGTCAGAATCCCAGCCCCACCCACCAATCAGGGCCCGAGAACCAACAGCCAGTCAGAATCCCAGCCCCCACCCACCAATCAGGGCCCGAGAACCAACTGCCAGTCAGAATCCCAGCCCCACCCACCAATCAGGGCCCGAGAACCAACTGCCAGTCAGAATCCCAGCCCCACCCACCAATCAGGGCCGAGAAAGAACTGCCAGTCAGAATCCCAGCCCCACCCACCAATCAGGGCTCGAGAAAGAACTGCCAGTCAGAATCCCAGCCCCACCCACCAATCAGGGGCCCGAGAACCAACAGCCAGTCAGAATCCCAGCCCCACCCACCAATCAGGGCCAGAGAACCAACAGCCAGTCAGAATCCCAGCCCCACCCACCAATCAGGGCCCGAGAACCAACAGCCAGTCAGAATCCCAGCCCCACCCACCAATCAGGGCCCGAGAACCAACAGCCAGTCAGAATCCCAGCCCCACCCACCAATCAGGGCCCGAGAACCAACAGCCAGTCAGAATCTCAGCCCCACCCACCAATCAGGGCCCGAGAACCAACAGCCAGTCAGAATCCAGCCCCACCCACCAATCAGAGCCCCGAGAACCAACAGCCAGTCAGAATCCCAGGCCCACCCTCCAATCAGAGCCCGAGAACCAACAGCCAGTCAGAATCCCAGCCGCCACCCACCAATCAGAGCCCGAGAACCAACAGCCAGTCAGAATCCCAGACCCAACCACCAATCAGAGCCCGAGAACCAACAGCCAGTCAGAATCCCAGGTCCAACCACCAATCAGAGCCCGAGAACCAACAGCCAGTCAGAATCCCAGCCCTACCCACCAATCAGAGCCCGAGAACCAACAGCCAGTCAGAATCCCAGCCCTACCACCAATCAGAGCCCGAGAACCAACAGCCAGTCAGAATCCCAGCCCTACCCACCAATCAGAGCCCGAGATCCAACAGCCAGTCAGAATCCCAGCCCTACCCCACCAATCAGAGCCCGAGAACCAACATCCAGTCAGAATCCCAGCCCTACCCACCAATCAGAGCCAGAGAACCAACATCCACTCAGAATCCAGCCCGACCCACCAATCAGAGCCCGAGAACCAACATCCAGTCAGAATCCCAGCCCCACCCACCAATCAGAGCCCGAGAACCAACATCCAGTCAGAATCCCAGCCCCACCCACCAATCAGGGCCCGAGAACCAACAGCCACTCAGAATCCCAGCCCCACCCACCAATCAGGGCCCGAGAACCAACAGCCAGTCAGAATCCCAGAGTCACCCACCAATCAGGGCCCGAGAACCAACAGCCAGTCAGAATCCCAGCCCCCCAGCCCCACCCACCAATCAGGGCCCGAGAACCAACTGCCAGTCAGAATCCCAGCCCCACCCCACCAATCAGAGCCCGAGAAACCAACTGCCAGTCAGAATCCCAGCCCCACCCCACCAATCAGGGCCCGAGAAAGAACTGCCAGTCAGAATCCCAGCCCCACCCACCAATCAGGGCCCGAGAAAGAACTGCCAGTCAGAATCCCAGCCCCACCCACCAATCAGGGCCCGAGAACCAACAGCCAGTCAGAATCCCAGCCCCACCCACCAATCAGGGCCAGAGAACCAACAGCCAGTCCAGAATCCCAGCACCACCCACCAATCAGAGCCCAAGAACCAACTGCAGTCAGAATCCCAGCCCCACCCACCAATCAGGGCCCGAGAAAAGAACTGTCAGTCAGAATCCCAGCCCCACCCACCCAATCAGGGCCCGAGAAAGAAACTGCCAGTCAGAATCCCAGCCCCACCCACCAATCAGGGCCCGAGAACCAACAGCCAGTCAGAATCCCAGCCCCCACCCACCAATCAGGGGCCAGAGAACCAACAGCCAGTCAGAATCCCAGCCCCACCCACCAATCAGGGCCCGAGAACCAACAGCCAGTCAGAATCCCAGCCCCACCCACCAATCAGGGCCCGAGAACCAACAGCCAGTCAGAATCCCAGCCCCACCCACCAATCAGGGCCCGAGAACCAACAGCCAGTCAGAATCCCAGCCCCACCCTTCCAATCAGAGCCCGAGAACCAACAGCCAGTCAGAATCCCAGCCCCACCCACCAATCAGAGCCCGAGAACAAACAGCCAGTCAGAATCCCAGCCCCCACCCACCAATCAGGGCCCGAGAACCAACTGCCAGTCAGAATCCCAGCCCAACCACCAATCACAGCCCGAGAACCAACAGCCAGTCAGAATCCCAGCCCTACCCACCAATCAGAGCCCCGAGAACCAACAGCCAGCCAGAATCCCTGCCCTAACCACCAATCACAGCCCGAGAACCAACAGCCAGTCAGAATCCCAGCCCTAACCATCAATCAGAGCCCGAGAACCAACAGCCAGTCAGAATCCCAGCCCTAACCACCAATCAGAGCCCGAGAACCAACAGCCAGTCAGAATCCCAGCCCTAACCACCAATCAGAGCCCGAGAACCAACAGCCAGTCAGAATCCCAGCCATAACCACCAATCAGAGACCGAGAACCAACAGCCAGTCAGAATCCCAGCCATAACCACCAATCAGAGCCCGAGATCAACAGCCAGTCAGAATCCCAGCCCTACCCACCAATCAGAGCCCGAGAACCAACAGGCAGTCAGAATCCCAGCCCTAACCCACCAATCAGAGAACGAGAACCAACAGCCAGTCAGAATCCCAGCCCTACCCACCAATCAGAGCCCGAGAACCAACAGCCAGTCAGAATCCCAGCCCTACCCACCAATCAGAGCCCGAGATCCAACAGCCAGTCAGAATCCCAGCCCTACCCACCAATCAGAGCCCGAGAACCAACAGGCAGTCAGAATCCAGCCCTAACCACCAATCAGAGAACGAGAACCAACAGCCAGTCAGAATCCCAGCCCTACCCACCAATCAGAGCCCGAGAACCAACAGCCAGTCAGAATCCCAGCCCTACCCACCAATCAGAGCCCGAGAACCAACAGCCAGTCAGAATCCCAGCCCTATCAACCAATCACAGCCCGAGAACCAACAGCCAGTCAGAATCCCAGGCCCTACCCACCAATCACAGCCCGAGAACCAACAGCCAGTCAGAATCCCAGCCCTACCCACCAATCACAGCCCGAGAACCAACAGCCAATCAGAATCCCAGCCCTACCCACCAATCACAGCCCGAGAACCACAGCCAATCAGAATCCCAGCCCTACCCACCAATCAGAGTACTAGAACCAACAGCCAGTCAGAATCCCAGCCCTACCCACCAATCAGAGCCCGAGAACCAACAGCCAGTCAGAATCCCAGCCCTACCCACCAATCAGAGCACGAGAACCAACAGTCAGTCAGAATCCCAGCCATACCCACCAATCACAGCCCGAGAACCAACAGCCAGTCAGAATCCCAGCCATACCCACCAATCAGAGCCCGAGAACCAACAGCCAGTCAGAATCCCAGCCCTAACCACCAATCAGAGCCCGAGAACCAACAGCCAGTCAGAATCCCAGCCCTAACCACCAATCAGAGCCCGAGAACCAACAGCCAGTCAGAATCCCAGCCCTAACCACCAATCAGAGCCCGAGAACCAACAGCCCAGTCAGAATCCCAGCCCTACCCACCAATCAGAGCCCGAGAACCAACAGCCAGTCAGAATCCCAGCCCTACCCGCCCTAACCACCAATCAGAGCCCGAGAACTAACAGCCAATCAGAATCCCAGCCCTAACCACCAATCAGAGCCGAGGAACCAACAGCCAATCAGAATCCCAGCCCTACCCCACCAATCAGAGCCCGAGAACCAACAGCCAATCAGAATCCCAGCCCTACCCACACAATCAGAGCCCGAGAACCAACAGCCTATCAGAATCCCAGCCCTACCCACCAATCAGAGCCCGAGAACCAACAGCCAATCAGAATCCCATCCTACCCACCAATCAGAGCCCGAGAACCAACAGCCAATCAGAATCCTAGCCCTAACCACCAATCACAGCCTGAGAACCAACAGCCAATCAGAATCCCAGCCCTACCCACCAATCACAGCCCGAGAAGCAACAGCCAGTCAGAATCCCAGCCCTACCCATCAATCAGAGCCCGAGAAACCAACAGCCAGTCAGAATCCCAGCCCTAACCACCAATCAGAGCCCGAGAACCAACAGCCAGTCAGAATCCCAGCCCTAACCACCAATCAGAGCCCGAGAACCAACAGCCAGTCAGAATCCAAGCCCTAACCACCAATCAGAGCCCGAGAACCAACAGCCAGTCAGAATCCCAGCCCTACCCACCAATCAGAGCCCGAGAACCAACAGGCAATCAGAATCCCAGCCCTAACCACCAATCAGAGAACGAGAACCAACAGCCAATCAGAATCCCAGCCCTACCACCAATCAGAGCCCGAGAACCAACAGCCAATCAGAATCCCAGCCCTACCCACCAATCACAGCCCGAGAACCAACAGCCAATCAGAATCCCAGCCCTACCCGCCCTAACCACCAATCAGAGCCCGAGAACCAACAGCCAATCAGAATCCCAGCCCTACCCACCAATCAGAGCCCGAGAACCAACAGCCAATCAGAATCCCAGGCCCTACCCACCAATCAGAGCCCGAGAACCAACAGCCAGTCAGAATCCCAGCCCTACCCACCAATCACTGCCCCGAGAACCAACAGCCAGTCAGAATCAAAGCCCTACCCACCAATCACAGCCCGAGAACCAACAGCCAGTCAGAATCCCAGCCCTACCCACCAATCAGAGCCCGAGAACCAACAGCCAGTGAGAATCCCAGCCCTAACCACCAATCAGAGCCCGAGAACCAACAGCCAGTCAGAATCCCAGCCCTACCCACCAATCACAGCCCGAGAACTAACAGCCAATCAGAATCCCAGCCCTTCCCACCAATCACAGCCCGAGAACCAACAGCCAATCAGAATCCCAGCCCTACCCACCAATCACAGCCCGAGAACCAACAGGCAATCAGAATCCCAGCCCTACCCACCAATCACAGCCCGAGAACCAACAGCCAATCAGAATCCCAGCCCTACCCACCAATCAGAGCCCGAGAACCCACCAATCAGAGCCCCGAGAACCAACAGCCAATCAGAATCCCAGCCCTACCCACCAATCAGAGCCCGAGAACCAACAGCCAGTCAGAATCCCAGCCCTACCCCACCAATCAGAGCCCGAGAACCAACAGCCAGTCAGAATCCCAGCCCTAACCACCAATCAGAGCCCGAGAACCAACAGCCAGTCAGAATCCCAGCCCTACCCACCAATCAGAGCCCGAGAACCAACAGCCAGTCAGAGTCCCAGCCCCTACCGACCAATCAGAGCCCGAGAACCAACAGCCAGTCAGAATCCCAGCCCTATCAAACCAATCACAGCCCGAGAACCAACAGCCAATCAGAATCCCAGCCCTACCCACCAATCAGAGCCCGAGAACCAACAGCCAATCAGAATCCCAGCCCTACCCACCAATCAGAGCCCGAGAACCAACAGCCAATCAGAATCCCCGCCCTACCCACCAATCAGAGCCCGAGAACCAACAGCCAATCAGAATCCCAGCCCTACCCACCAATCAGAGCCCGAGAACCAACAGCCAATCAGAATCCCAGCCCTACCCGCCCTAACCACCAATCCAGAGCCCGAGAACCAACAGCCAATCAGAATCCCAGCCCTAACCACCAATCAGAGGCCGAGAAACCAACAGCCAGTCAGAATCCCCAGCCCTACCCACCAATCAGAGCCCGAAAACCAACAGCCAGTCAGAATCCCAGCCCTACCTACCAATCAGAACCCGAGAAACAACAGCCAATCAGAATCCCAGCCCTACCCCACCAATCACAGCCCGAGAACCAACAGCCAATCAGAATCCCAGCCCCTACCCACCAATCAGAGCACGAGAACCAACAGCCAGTCAGAATCCCAGCCATACCCACCAATCAGAGCCCGAGAACCAACAGCCAGTCAGAATCCCAGCCCTACCAATCAATTCGAGCACGAGAACCAACAGCCAGTCAGAATCCCAGCCCTACCCACCAATCCAGAGGCCCAGAGAACCAACAGCCAGTCAGAATCCCAGCCCTACCCGCCCTAACCACCAATCAGAGCCCGAGAACTAACAGCCAATCAGAATCCCAGCCCTACCCACCAATCAGAGCCCGAGAACCAACAGCCAATCAGAATCCCAGCCTTACCCCGCCCTAACCACCAATCAGAGCCCGAGAAGCAACAGCCAGTCAGAATCCCAGCCCTACCCACCAATCACAGCCCGAGAACCAACAGCCAGTCAGAATCCCAGCCCTACCCACCAATCAGAGCCCGAGAACCAACAGCCAGTCAGAATCCTAGCCCTACCCACCAATCAGAGCCCGAGAACCAACAGCCAGTCAGAATCCCAGCCCTACCCACCAATCAGAGCCCGAGAACCAACAGCCAGTCAGAATCCCAGCCCTACCCACCAATCACAGCCCCAGAACCAACAGCCAATCAGAATCCCAGCCCTAACCACCAATCACAGCCCGAGAACCAACAGCCAGTCAGAATCCCAGCCCTATCCACCAATCACAGCCCGAGAACCAACAGCCAATCAGAATCCCAGCCCTACCAACCAATCACAGCCCGAGAACCAACAGCCAGTCAGAATCCCAGCCCTACCCACCAATCAGAGCCCGAGAACCAACAGCCAGTCAGAATCCCAGCCCTACCCACCAATCAGAGCCCGAGAACCAACAGCCAATCAGAATCACAGCCTTACCCGCCCTAACCACCAATCAGAGCCCGAGAAGCAACAGCCAGTCAGAATCCCAGCCCTACCCACCAATCACAGCCCGAGAACCAACAGCCAGTCAGAATCCCAGCCCTACCCACCAATCAGAGCCCGAGAACCAACAGCCAGTCAGAATCCTAGCCCTACCCACCAATCAGAGCCCGAGAACCAACAGCCAGTCAGAATCCCAGCCCTACCCACCAATCAGAGCCCGAGAACCAACAGCCAGTCAGAATCCCAGCCCTACCCACCAATCACAGCCCCAGAACCAACAGCCAATCAGAATCCCAGCCCTAACCACCAATCACAGCCCGAGAACCAACAGCCAGTCAGAATCCCAGCCCTACCCACCAATCAGAGCCCGAGAACCAACAGCCAGTCAGAATCCCAGCCCTAACCACCAATCACAGCCCGGAGAACCAACAGCCAATCAGAATCCACCAGCCCTACCAACCAATCACCAGCCGAGAACCAACAGCCAGTCAGAATCCCAGCCCTACCCACCAATCACAGCCCGAGAACCAACAGCCAGTCAGAATCCCAGCCCTAACCACCAATCACAGCCCGAGAACCAACAGCCAGTCAGAATCCCAGCCCTACCAACCAATCACAGCCCGAGAACCAACAGCCAGTCAGAATCCCAGCCCTACCCACCAATCACAGCCCGAGAACCAACAGCCAGTCAGAATCCCAGCCCTACCCACCAATCACAGCCGAGAACCAACAGCCAGTCAGAATCCCAGCCCTAACCACCAATCAGAGCCCGAGAACCAACAGCCAGTCAGAATCCCAGCCCTACCCACCAATCACAGCCCGAGAACCAACAGCCAGTCAGAATCCCAGCCCTACCCACCAATCAGAGCCCGAGAACCAACAGCCAGTCAGAATCCCAGCCCTACCCACCAATCAGAGCCGAGAACCAACAGCCAGTCAGAATCCCAGCCCTACCCACCAATCAGAGCCCGAGAACCAACAGCCAGTCAGAATCCCAGCCCTACCCACCAATCAGAGCCCGAGAACCAACAGCCAGTCCATAATCCCAGCCCTACCCACCAATCAGAGCCCGAGAACAAACAGCCAGTCAGAATCCCAGCCCTACCCACCAATCATAGCCCAGAGAACAAACAGCCAATCAGAATCCCAGCCCTACCCACCAATCAGAGCCTGAGAACCAATAGCCAATCAGAATCCCAGCCCTACCCGCCCTAACCACCAATCAGAGCCCGAGAACCAACAGCCAGTCAGAATCCCAGCCCTTCCCACCAATCAGAGCCCGAGAACCAACAGCCAATCAGAATCCCAGCCCTACCCGCCCTAACCACCAATCAGAGCCCGAGAACCAACAGCCAATCAGAATCCCAGCCCTACCCACCAATCACAGCCCGAGAACCAACAGCCAATCAGAATCCTAGCCCTACCCACCAATAAGAGCCCGAGAACCAACAGCCAATCAGAATCCCAGCCCTACCCACCAATCAGAGCCTGAGAACCAACAGCCAGTCAGAATCCCAGCCCTAACCACCAATCAGAGCACGAGAACCAACAGCCAGTCAGAATCCCAGCCCTACCCACCAATCAGAGCCCGAGAACCAACAGCCAGTCAGAATCCCAGCCCTACCCGCCCCTAACCACCAATCAGAGAACGAGAACCAACAGCCAATCAGAATCCCAGCCCTACCCGCCCTAACCACCAATCAGAGCCCGAGAACCAACAGCCAGTCAGAATCCCAGCCCTACCCCACCAATCAGAGCCCGAGAACCAACAGCCAATCAGAATCCCAGCCCTACCCGCCCTAAACCACCAATCAGAGCCCGAGAACCAACAGCCAGTCAGAATCCCAGCCCTAACCACCAATCAGAGCACGAGAACCAACAGCCAGTCAGAATCCCAGCCCTACCCACCAATCAGAGCCCGAGAACCAACAGCCAGTCAGAATCCCAGCCCTACCCGCCCTAACCACCAATCAGAGAACGAGAACCAACAGCCAGTCAGAATCCCAGCCCCACCCACCAATCAGGGCCCGAGAACCAACAGCCAGTCAGAATCCCAGCCCCACCCACCAATCAGAGCCCGAGAACCAACAGCCAGTCAGAATCCCAGGCCCACCCTCCAATCAGAGCCCGAGAACCAACAGCCAGTCAGAATCCCAGCCCCACCCACCAATCAGAGCCCGAGAACCAACAGCCAGTCAGAATCCCAGACCCAACCACCAATCAGAGCCCGAGAACCAACAGCCAGTCAGAATCCCAGGTCCAACCACCAATCAGAGCCCGAGAACCAACAGCCAGTCAGAATCCCAGCCCTACCCACCAATCAGAGCCCGAGAACCAACAGCCAGTCAGAATCCCAGCCCTACCCACCAATCAGAGCCCGAGAACCAACAGCCAGTCAGAATCCCAGCCGTACCCACCAATCAGAGCCCGAGAACCAACAGCCAGTCAGAATCCCAGCCCTACCCACCAATCAGAGCTCGAGAACCAACATCCAGTCAGAATCCAGCCCTACCCACCAATCAGAGCCCGAGAACCAACATCCAAGAACCAACATCCAGTCAGAATCCCAGCCCTACCCACCAATCAGAGCCCGAGAACCAACATCCCAGTCAGAATCCCAGCCCTACCCACCAATCAGAGCCAGAGAACCAACATCCACTCAGAATCCCAGCCCGACCCACCAATCAGAGCCCGAGAACCAACATCCAGTCAGAATCCCAGCCCCACCCACCAATCAGAGCCCGAGAACCAACATCCAGTCAGAATTCCAGCCCCACCCACCAATCAGGGCCCGAGAACCAACAGCCACTCAGAATCCCAGCCCCACCCACCAATCAGGGCCCGAGAACCAACAGCCAGTCAGAATCCCAGAGTCACCCACCAATCAGGGCCCGAGAACCAACAGCCAGTCAGAATCCCAGCCCCACCCACCAATCAGGGCCCGAGAACCAACTGCCAGTCAGAATCCCAGCCCCACCCCACCAATCAGAGCCCGAGAACCAACTGCCAGTCAGAATCCCAGCCCCACCCACCAATCAGGGCCCGAGAAAGAACTGCCAGTCAGAATCCCAGCCCCACCCACCAATCAGGGCCCGAGAAAGAACTGCCAGTCAGAATCCCAGCCCCACCCACCAATCAGGGCCCGAGAACCAACAGCCAGTCAGAATCCCAGCCCCACCCACCAATCAGGGCCAGAGAACCAACAGCCAGTCAGAATCCCAGCACCACCCACCAATCAGAGCCCAAGAACCAACTGCCAGTCAGAATCCCAGCCCCACCCACCAATCAGGGGCCCGAGAAAGAACTGTCAGTCAGAATCCCAGCCCCACCCACCAATCAGGGCCCGAGAAAGAACTGCCAGTCAGAATCCCAGCCCCACCCACCAATCAGGGCCCGAGAACCAACAGCCAGTCAGAATCCCAGCCCCACCCACCAATCAGGGCCAGAGAACCAACAGCCAGTCAGAATCCCAGCCCCACCCACCAATCAGGGCCCGAGAACCAACAGCCAGTCAGAATCCCAGCCCCACCCACCAATCAGGGCCCGAGAACCAACAGCCAGTCAGAATCCCAGCCCCACCCACCAATCAGGGCCCGAGAACCAACAGCCAGTCAGAATCCCAGCCCCACCCTCCAATCAGAGCCCGAGAACCAACAGCCAGTCAGAATCCCAGCCCCACCCACCAATCAGAGCCCGAGAACAAACAGCCAGTCAGAATCCCAGCCCCAACCACCAATCAGAGCCCGAGAACCAACAGCCAGTCAGAATCCCAGCCCCAACCACCAATCAGAGCCCGAGAACCAACAGCCAGTCAGAATCCCAGCCCCAACCACCAATCACAGCCCGAGAACCAACAGCCAGTCAGAATCCCAGCCCTACCCACCAATCAGAGCCCGAGAACCAACAGCCAGCCAGAATCCCTGCCCTAAGCACCAATCACAGCCCGAGAACCAACAGCCAGTCAGAATCCCAGCCCTAACCATCAATCAGAGCCCGAGAACCAACAGCCAGTCAGAATCCCAGCCCTAACCACCAATCAGAGCCCGAGAACCAACAGCCAGTCAGAATCCCAGCCCTAACCACCAATCAGAGCCCGAGAACCAACAGCCAGTCAGAATCCCAGCCATAACCACCAATCAGAGACCGAGAACCAACAGCCAGTCAGAATCCCAGCCATAACCACCAATCAGAGCCCGAGATCCAACAGCCAGTCAGAATCCCAGCCCTACCCACCAATCAGAGCCCGAGAACCAACAGGCAGTCAGAATCCCAGCCCTAACCACCAATCAGAGAACGAGAACCAACAGCCAGTCAGAATCCCAGCCCTACCCACCAATCAGAGCCCGAGAACCAACAGCCAGTCAGAATCCCAGCCCTACCCACCAATCAGAGCCCGAGATCCAACAGCCAGTCAGAATCCCAGCCCTACCCACCAATCAGAGCCCGAGAACCAACAGGCAGTCAGAATCCCAGCCCTAACCACCAATCAGAGAACGAGAACCAACAGCCAGTCAGAATCCCAGCCCTACCCACCAATCAGAGCCCGAGAACCAACAGCCAGTCAGAATCCCAGCCCTACCCACCAATCAGAGCCCGAGAACCAACAGCCAGTCAGAATCCCAGCCCTATCAACCAATCACAGCCCGAGAACCAACAGCCAGTCAGAATCCCAGCCCTACCCACCAATCACAGCCCGAGAACCAACAGCCAGTCAGAATCCCAGCCCTACCCACCAATCACAGCCCGAGAACCAACAGCCAATCAGAATCCCAGCCCTACCCACCAATCACAGCCCGAGAACCAACAGCCAATCAGAATCCCAGCCCTACATACCAATCAGAGTACTAGAACCAACAGCCAGTCAGAATCCCAGCCCTACCCACCAATCAGAGCCCGAGAACCAACAGCCAGTCAGAATCCCAGCCCTACCCACCAATCAGAGCACGAGAACCAACAGTCAGTCAGAATCCCAGCCATACCCACCAATCACAGCCCGAGAACCAACAGCCAGTCAGAATCCCAGCCATACCCACCAATCAGAGCCCGAGAACCAACAGCCAGTCAGAATCCCAGCCCTAACCACCAATCAGAGCCCGAGAACCAACAGCCAGTCAGAATCCCAGCCCTAACCACCAATCAGAGCCCGAGAACCAACAGCCAGTCAGAATCCCAGCCCTAACCACCAATCAGAGCCCGAGAACCAACAGCCAGTCAGAATCCCAGCCCTACCCACCAATCAGAGCCCGAGAACCAACAGCCAGTCAGAATCCCAGCCCTACCCACCCTAACCACCAATCAGAGCCCGAGAACTAACAGCCAATCAGAATCCCAGCCCTAACCACCAATCAGAGCCCGAGAACCAACAGCCAATCAGAATCCCAGCCCTACCCACCAATCAGAGCCCGAGAACCAACAGCCAATCAGAATCCCAGCCCTACCCACCAATCAGAGCCCGAGAACCAACAGCCTATCAGAATCCCAGCCCTACCCACCAATCAGAGCCCGAGAACCAACAGCCAATCAGAATCCCATCCCTACCCACCAATCAGAGCCCGAGAACCAACAGCCAATCAGAATCCTAGCCCTAACCACCAATCACAGCCTGAGAACCAACAGCCAATCAGAATCCCAGCCCTACCCACCAATCACAGCCCGAGAAGCAACAGCCAGTCAGAATCCCAGCCCTACCCATCAATCAGAGCCCGAGAACCAACAGCCAGTCAGAATCCCAGCCCTAACCACCAATCAGAGCCCGAGAACCAACAGCCAGTCAGAATCCCAGCCCTAACCACCAATCAGAGCCCGAGAACCAACAGCCAGTCAGAATCCAAGCCCTAACCACCAATCAGAGCCCGAGAACCAACAGCCAGTCAGAATCCCAGCCCTACCCACCAATCAGAGCCCGAGAACCAACAGGCAATCAGAATCCCAGCCCTAACCACCAATCAGAGAACGAGAACCAACAGCCAATCAGAATCCCAGCCCTACCACCAATCAGAGCCCGAGAACCAACAGCCAATCAGAATCCCAGCCCTACCCACCAATCACAGCCCGAGAACCAACAGCCAATCAGAATCCCAGCCCTACCCGCCCTAACCACCAATCAGAGCCCGAGAACCAACAGCCAATCAGAATCCCAGCCCTACCCACCAATCAGAGCCCGAGAACCAACAGCCAATCAGAATCCCAGCCCTACCCACCAATCAGAGCCCGAGAACCAACAGCCAGTCAGAATCCCAGCCCTACCCACCAATCACTGCCCGAGAACCAACAGCCAGTCAGAATCAAAGCCCTACCCACCAATCACAGCCCGAGAACCAACAGCCAGTCAGAATCCCAGCCCTACCCACCAATCAGAGCCCGAGAACCAACAGCCAGTGAGAATCCCAGCCCTAACCACCAATCAGAGCCCGAGAACCAACAGCCAGTCAGAATCCCAGCCCTACCCACCAATCACAGCCCGAGAACTAACAGCCAATCAGAATCCCAGCCCTTCCCACCAATCACAGCCCGAGAACCAACAGCCAATCAGAATCCCAGCCCTACCCACCAATCACAGCCCGAGAACCAACAGGCAATCAGAATCCCAGCCCTACCCACCAATCACAGCCCGAGAACCAACAGCCAATCAGAATCCCAGCCCTACCCACCAATCAGAGCCCGAGAACCCACCAATCAGAGCCCGAGAACCAACAGCCAATCAGAATCCCAGCCCTACCCACCAATCAGAGACCGAGAACCAACAGCCAGTGAGAATCCCAGCCCTACCCACCAATCAGAGCCCGAGAACCAACAGCCAGTCAGAATCCCAGCCCTAACCACCAATCAGAGCCCGAGAACCAACAGCCAGTCAGAATCCCAGCCCTACCCACCAATCAGAGCCCGAGAACCAACAGCCAGTCAGAGTCCCAGCCCTACCGACCAATCAGAGCCCGAGAACCAACAGCCAGTCAGAATCCCAGCCCTATCAACCAATCACAGCCCGAGAACCAACAGCCAATCAGAATCCCAGCCCTACCCACCAATCAGAGCCCGAGAACCAACAGCCAATCAGAATCCCAGCCCTACCCACCAATCAGAGCCCGAGAACCAACAGCCAATCAGAATCCCCGCCCTACCCACCAATCAGAGCCCGAGAACCAACAGCCAATCAGAATCCCAGCCCTACCCACCAATCAGAGCCCGAGAACCAACAGCCAATCAGAATCCCAGCCCTACCCGCCCTAACCACCAATCAGAGCCCGAGAACCAACAGCCAATCAGAATCCCAGCCCTAACCACCAATCAGAGGCCGAGAACCAACAGCCAGTCAGAATCCCAGCCCTACCCACCAATCAGGGCCCGAAAACCAACAGCCAGTCAGAATCCCAGCCCTACCTACCAATCAGAACCCGAGAACCAACAGCCAATCAGAATCCCAGCCCTACCCACCAATCACAGCCCGAGAACCAACAGCCAATCAGAATCCCAGCCCTACCCACCAATCAGAGCACGAGAACCAACAGCCAGTCAGAATCCCAGCCATACCCACCAATCAGAGCCCGAGAACCAACAGCCAGTCAGAATCCCAGCCCTACCAATCAATTCGAGCACGAGAACCAACAGCCAGTCAGAATCCCAGCCCTACCCACCAATCAGAGCCCGAGAACCAACAGCCAGTCAGAATCCCAGCCCTACCCGCCCTAACCACCAATCAGAGCCCGAGAACTAACAGCCAATCAGAATCCCAGCCCTACCCACCAATCAGAGCCCGAGAACCAACAGCCAATAAGAATCCCAGCCTTACCCGCCCTAACCACCAATCAGAGCCCGAGAACCAACAGCCAGTCAGAATCCCAGCCCTACCCACCAATCAGAGCCCGAGAACCAACAGCCAGTCAGAATCCTAGCCCTACCCACCAATCAGAGCCCGAGAACCAACAGCCAGTCAGAATCCCAGCCCTACCCACCAATCAGAGCCCGAGAACCAACAGCCAGTCAGAATCCCAGCCCTACCCACCAATCACAGCCCCAGAACCAACAGCCAATCAGAATCCCAGCCCTAACCACCAATCACAGCCCGAGAACCAACAGCCAGTCAGAATCCCAGCCCTAACCACCAATCACAGCCCGAGAACCAACAGCCAATCAGAATCCCAGCCCTACCAACCAATCACAGCCCGAGAACCAACAGCCAGTCAGAATCCCAGCCCTACCCACCAATCAGAGCCCGAGAACCAACAGCCAGTCAGAATCCCAGCCCTACCCACCAATCAGAGCCCGAGAACCAACAGCCAATCAGAATCACAGCCTTACCCGCCCTAACCACCAATCAGAGCCCGAGAAGCAACAGCCAGTCAGAATCCCAGCCCTACCCACCAATCACAGCCCGAGAACCAACAGCCAGTCAGAATCCCAGCCCTACCCACCAATCAGAGCCCGAGAACCAACAGCCAGTCAGAATCCTAGCCCTACCCACCAATCAGAGCCCGAGAACCAACAGCCAGTCAGAATCCCAGCCCTACCCACCAATCAGAGCCCGAGAACCAAAAGCCAGTCAGAATCCCAGCCCTACCCACCAATCACAGCCCCAGAACCAACAGCCAATCAGAATCCCAGCCCTAACCACCAATCACAGCCCGAGAACCAACAGCCAGTCAGAATCCCAGCCCTACCCACCAATCAGAGCCCGAGAACCAACAGCCAGTCAGAATCCCAGCCCTAACCACCAATCACAGCCCGAGAACCAACAGCCAATCAGAATCCCAGCCCTACCCACCAATCACAGCCCGAGAACCAACAGCCAGTCAGAATCCCAGCCCTACCCACCAATCACAGCCCGAGAACCAACAGCCAGTCAGAATCCCAGCCCTAACCACCAATCACAGCCCGAGAACCAACAGCCAGTCAGAATCCCAGCCCTACCAACCAATCACAGCCCGAGAACCAACAGCCAGTCAGAATCCCAGCCCTACCCACCAATCACAGCCCGAGAACCAACAGCCAGTCAGAATCCCAGCCCTACCCACCAATCACAGCCCGAGAACCAACAGCCAGTCAGAATCCCAGCCCTAACCACCAATCAGAGCCCGAGAACCAACAGCCAGTCAGAATCCCAGCCCTACCCACCAATCACAGCCCGAGAACCAACAGCCAGTCAGAATCCCAGCCCTACCCACCAATCAGAGCCCGAGAACCAACAGCCAGTCAGAATCCCAGCCCTACCCACCAATCAGAGGCCGAGAACCAACAGCCAGTCAGAATCCCAGCCCTACCCACCAATCAGAGCCCGAGAACCAACAGCCAGTCAGAATCCCAGCCCTACCCACCAATCAGAGCCCGAGAACCAACAGCCAGTCATAATCCCAGCCCTACCCACCAATCAGAGCCCGAGAAAAAACAGCCAGTCAGAATCCCAGCCCTACCCACCAATCATAGCCCGAGAACAAACAGCCAATCAGAATCCCAGCCCTACCCACCAATCAGAGCCTGAGAACCAATAGCCAATCAGAATCCCAGCCCTACCCGCCCTAACCACCAATCAGAGCCCGAGAACCAACAGCCAGTCAGAATCCCAGCCCTACCCACCAATCAGAGCCCGAGAACCAACAGCCAATCAGAATCCCAGCCCTACCCGCCCTAACCACCAATCAGAGCCCGAGAACCAACAGCCAATCAGAATCCCAGCCCTACCCACCAATCACAGCCCGAGAACCAACAGCCAATCAGAATCCTAGCCCTACCCACCAATAAGAGCCCGAGAACCAACAGCCAATCAGAATCCCAGCCCTACCCACCAATCAGAGCCTGAGAACCAACAGCCAGTCAGAATCCCAGCCCTAACCACCAATCAGAGCACGAGAACCAACAGCCAGTCAGAATCCCAGCCCTACCCACCAATCAGAGCCCGAGAACCAACAGCCAGTCAGAATCCCAGCCCTACCCGCCCTAACCACCAATCAGAGAACGAGAACCAACAGCCAATCAGAATCCCAGCCCTACCCGCCCTAACCACCAATCAGAGCCCGAGAACCAACAGCCAGTCAGAATCCCTGCCCTACCCATCAATCAGAGCCCGAGAACCAACAGCCAGTCAGAATCCCAGCCCTAACCACCAATCAGAGCCCGAGAACCAACAGCCAGTCAGAATCCCAGCCCTACCCACCAATCAGAGCCAGAGAACCAACAGGCAATCAGAATCCCAGCCCTAACCACCAATCAGAGAACGAGAACCAACAGCCAATCAGAATCCCAGCCCTACCAACCAATCAGAGCCCGAGAAACAACAGCCAATCAGAATCCCAGCCCTACCCACCAATCACAGCCCGAGAACCAACAGCCAATCAGAATCCCAGCCCTACCCTCCCTAACCACCAATCAGAGCCCGAGAACCAACAGCCAATCAGAATCCCAGCCCTACCCACCAATCAGAGCCCGACAACCAACAGCCAATCAGAATCCCAGCCCTACCCACCAATCAGAGCCCGAGAACCAACAGCCAGTCAGAATCCCAGCCCTACCCACCAATCACAGCCCGAGAACCAACAGCCAGTCTTAATCCCAGCCCTACCCACCAATCACAGCCCGAGAATCAACAGCCAGTCAGAATCCCAGCCCTACCCACCAATCAGAGCCCGAGAACCAACAGCCAGTCAGAATCCCAGCCCTAACCACCAATCAGAGCCCGAGAACCAACAGCCAGTCAGAATCCCAGACCTACCCACCAATCAGAGCCCGAGAACCAACAGCCAATCAGATTCCCAGCCCTACCCACCAATCACAGCCCGAGAACCAACAGCCAATCAGAATCCCAGCCCTACCCACCAATCAGAGCCCGAGAACCAACAGCCAATCAGAATCCCAGCCCTACCCGCCCTAACCACCAATCAGAGCCAGAGAACCAACATCCAGTCAGAATCCCAGCCGCACCCACCAATCAGAGCCCGAGAACCAACAGCCAGTCAGAATCCCAGCCCCACCCACCAATCAGGGCCCGAGAACCAGCAGCCAGTCAGAATCCCAGCCCCACCCACCAATCAGGGCCCGAGAACCAACAGCCAGTCAGAATCCCAGCCCCACCCACCAATCAGGGCCCGAGAACCAACAGCCAGTCAGAATCCCAGCCCCACCCACCAATCAGGGCCCGAGAACCAACTGCCAGTCAGAATCCCAGCCCCACCCACCAATCAGGGCCCGAGAACCAACTGCCAGTCAGAATCCCAGCCCCACCCACCAATCACAGCCCGTGAACCAACAGCCAGTCAGAATCCCAGCCCTACCCACCTATCAGAGCCCGAGAACCAACAGCCAGTCAGAATCCCAGCCCTACCCACCAATCAGAGCCCGAGAACGAACAGCCAGTCAGAATCCCACCCCTAACCACCAATCAGAGCCCGAGAACCAACAGCCAGTCAGAATCCCAGCCCTACCCACCAATCAGAGCCCGAGAACCAACAGCCAGTCAGAATCCCAGCCCTACCCGCCCTAACCACCAATCAGAGCCCGAGAACTAACAGCCAATCAGAATCCCAGCCCTAACCACCAATCAGAGCCCGAGAACCAACAGCCAATCAGAATCCCAGCCCTACCCACCAATCAGAGCCCGAGAACCAACAGCCAATCAGAATCCCAGCCCTACCCACCAATCAGAGCCCGAGAACCAACAGCCAATCAGAATCCCAGCCCTACCCACCAATCAGAGCCCGAGAACCAACAGCCAGTCAGAATCCCAGCCCTACCCACCAATCAGAGCCCGAGAACCAACAGCCAGTCAGAATCCCAGCCCTAACCACCAATCACAGCCCCAGAACCAACAGCCAGTCAGAATCCCAGCCCTAACCACCAATCACAGCCCGAGAACCAACAGCCAACCAGAATCCCAGCCCTACCAACCAATCACAGCCCGAGAACCAACAGCCAGTCAGAATCCCAGCCCTACCCACCAATCACAGCCCGAGAACCAACAGCCAGTCAGAATCCCAGCCCTACCCACCAATCAGAGCCCGAGAACCAACAGCCAGTCAGAATCCCAGCCCTACCCACCAATCAGAGCCCGAGAACCAACAGCCAGTCAGAATCCCAGCCCTAACCACCAATCAGAGCCCGAGAACCAACAGCCAATCAGAATCCCAGCCCTACCCACCAATCAGAGCACGAGAACCAACAGCCAGTCAGAATCCCAGCCATACCCACCAATCAGAGCCCGAGAACCAACAGCCAGTCAGAATCCCAGCCCTACCCACCAATTCGAGCACGAGAACCAACAGCCAATCAGAATCCCAGCCCTACCCACCAATCAGAGCCCGAGAACCAACAGCCAGTCAGAATCCCAGCCCTACCCGCCCTAACCACCAATCAGAGCCCGAGAACTAACAGCCAATCAGAATCCCAGCCCTACCCAACAATCAGAGCCCGAGAACCAACAGCCAATCAGAATCCCAGCCTTACCCGCCCTAACCACCAATCAGAGCCCGAGAAGCAACAGCCAGTCAGAATCCCAGCCCTACCCACCAATCAGAGCCCGAGAAGCAACAGCCAGTCAGAATCCCAGCCCTACCCACCAATCAGAGCCCGAGAACCAACAGCCAGTCAGAATCCCAGCCCTACCCACCAATCAGAGCCCGAGAACCAACAGCCAGTCAGAATCCCAGCCCTACCCACCAATCAGAGCCCGAGAACCAACAGCCAGTCAGAATCCCAGCCCTACCAACCAATCACAGACCGAGAACCAACAGCCAGTCAGAATCCCAGCCCTAACCACCAATCACAGCCCGAGAACCAACAGCCAGTCAGAATCCCAGCCCTACCCACCAATCACAGCCCGAGAACCAACAGCCAGTCAGAATCCCAGCCCTACCCACCAATCACAGCCCGAGAACCAACAGCCAGTCAGAATCCCAGCCCTACCTACCAATCACAGCCCGAGAACCAACAGCCAATCAGAATCCCAGCCCTACCCACCAATCACAGCCCGAGAACCAACAGCCAATCAGAATCCCAGCCCTACCCACCAATCAGAGCCCGAGAACCAACAGCCAGTCAGAATCCCAGCCCTACCCACCAATCAGAGCCCGAGAACCAACAGCCAGTCAGAATCCCAGCCCTACCCACCAATCACAGCCCGAGAACCAACAGCCAGTCAGAATCCCAGCCCTACCCACCAATCAGAGCCCGAGAACCAACAGCCAGTGAGAATCCCAGCCCTAACCACCAATCAGAGCCCGAGAACCAACAGCCAGTCAGAATCCCAGCCCTACCCACCAATCAGAGCCCGAGAACAAACAGCCAATCAGAATCCCAGCCCTTCCCACCAATCACAGCCCGAGAACCAACAGCCAATCAGAATCCCAGCCCTACCCACCAATCACAGCCCGAGAACCAACAGCCAATCAGAATCCCAGCCCTACCCACCAATCACAGCCCGAGAACCAACAGCCAATCAGAATCCCAGCCCTACCCACCAATCAGAGCCCGAGAACCCACCAATCAGAGCCCGAGAACCAACAGCCAATCAGAATCCCAGCCCTACCCACCAATCAGAGCCCGAGAACCAACAGCCAGTCAGAATCCCAGCCCTACCCACCAATCAGAGCCCGAGAACCAACAGCCAGTCAGAATCCCAGCCCTAACCACCAATCAGAGCCCGAGAACCAACAGCCAGTCAGAATCCCAGCCCTACCCACCAATCAGAGCCCGAGAACCAACAGCCAGTCAGAATCCCAGCCCTACCGACCAATCAGAGCCCGAGAACCAACAGCCAGTCAGAATCCCAGCCCTATCAACCAATCACAGCCCGAGAACCAACAGCCAATCAGAATCCCAGCCCTACCCACCAATCAGAGCCCGAGAACCAACAGCCAATCAGAATCCCAGCCCTACCCACCAATCAGAGCCCGAGAACCAACAGCCAATCAGAATCCCCGCCCTACCCACCAATCAGAGCCCGAGAACCAACAGCCAATCAGAATCCCAGCCCTACCCACCAATCAGAGCCTGAGAACCAACAGCCAATCAGAATCCCAGCCATACCCGCCCTAACCACCAATCAGAGCCCGAGAACCAACAGCCAATCAGAATCCCAGCCCTAACCATCAATCAGAGGCCGAGAACCAACAGCCAGTCAGAATCCCAGCCCTACCCACCAATCAGAGCCCGAGAACCAACAGCCAGTCAGAATCCCAGCCCTACCTACCAATCAGAACCCGAGAACCAACAGCCAATCAGAATCCCAGCCCTACCCACCAATCACAGCCCGAGAACCAACAGCCAATCAGAATCCCAGCCCTACCCTCCAATCAGAGCACGAGAACCAACAGCCAGTCAGAATCCCAGCCATACCCACCAATCAGAGCCCGAGAACCAACAGCCAGTCAGAATCCCAGCCCTACCCACCAATTCGAGCACGAGAACCAACAGCCAGTCAGAATCCCAGCCCTACCCACCAATCAGAGCCCGAGAACCAACAGCCAGTCAGAATCCCAGCCCTACCCGCCCTAACCACCAATCAGAGCCCGAGAACTAACAGCCAATCAGAATTCCAGCCCTACCCACCAATCAGAGCCCGATAACCAACAGCCAATAAGAATCCCAGCCTTACCCGCCCTAACCACCAATCAGAGCCCGAGAAGCAACAGCCAGTCAGAATCCCAGCCCTACCCACCAATCACAGCCCGAGAACCAACAGCCAGTCAGAATCCCAGCCCTACCCACCAATCAGAGCCCGAGAACCAACAGCCAGTCAGAATCCTAGCCCTACCCACCAATCAGAGCCCGAGAACCAACAGCCAGTCAGAATCCCAGCCCTACCCACCAATCACAGCCCCAGAACCAACAGCCAGTCAGAATCCCAGCCCTACCCACCAATCACAGCCCCAGAACCAACAGCCAGTCAGAATCCCAGCCCTAACCACCAATCACAGCCCGAGAACCAACAGCCAGTCAGAATCCCAGCCCTACCCACCAATCAGAGCCCGAGAACCAACAGCCAGTCAGAATCCCAGCCCTAACCACCAATCACAGCCCGAGAACCAACAGCCAATCAGAATCCCAGCCCTACCAACCAATCACAGCCCGAGAACCAACAGCCAGTCAGAATCCCAGCCCTACCCACCAATCACAGCCCGAGAACCAACAGCCAGTCAGAATCCCAGCCCTACCCACCAATCAGAGCCCGAGAAACCAACAGCCAGTCAGAATCCCAGCCCTAACCACCAATCAGAGCCCGAGAACCAACAGCCAGTCAGAATCCCAGCCCTACCCACCAATCACAGCCCGAGAACCAACAGCCAGTCAGAATCCCAGCCCTACCCACCAATCAGAGCCCGAGAACCAACAGCCAGTCAGAATCCCAGCCCTACCCACCAATCAGAGCCCGAGAACCAACAGCCAGTCAGAATCCCAGCCCTACCCACCAATCAGAGCCCGAGAACCAACAGCCAGTCAGAATCCCAGCCCTACCCACCAATCATAGCCCGAGAACAAACAGCCAATCAGAATCCCAGCCCTACCCACCAATCAGAGCCCGAGAACCAATAGCCAATCAGAATCCCAGCCCTACCCGCCCTAACCACCAATCAGAGCCCGAGAACCAACAGCCAGTCAGAATCCCAGCCCTACCCACCAATCAGAGCCCGAGAACCAACAGCCAATCAGAATCCCAGCCCTACCCGCCCTAACCACCAATCAGAGCCCGAGAACCAACAGCCAATCAGAATCCCAGCCCTACCCACCAATCACAGCCCGAGAACCAACAGCCAATCAGAATCCTAGCCCTACCCACCAATAAGAGCCCGAGAACCAACAGCCAATCAGAATCCCAGCCCTACCCACCAATCAGAGCCCGAGAACCAACAGCCAGTCAGAATCCCAGCCCTAACCACCAATCAGAGCACGAGAACCAACAGCCAGTCAGAATCCCAGCCCTACCCACCAATCAGAGCCCGAGAACCAACAGCCAGTCAGAATCCCAGCCCTACCCGCCCTAACCACCAATCAGAGAACGAGAACCAACAGCCAATCAGAATCCCAGCCCTACCCGACCTAACCACCAATCAGAGCCCGAGAACCAACAGCCAGTCAGAATCCCTGCCCTACCCATCAATCAGAGCCCGAGAACCAACAGCCAGTCAGAATCCCAGCCCTAACCACCAATCAGAGCCCGAGAACCAACAGCCAGTCAGAATCCCAGCCCTACCCACCAATCAGAGCCAGAGAACCAACAGGCAATCAGAATCCCAGCCCTAACCACCAATCAGAGAACGAGAACCAACAGCCAGTCAGAATCCCAGCCCTAACCACCAATCAGAGCCCGAGAACCAACAGCCAGTCAGATTCCCAGCCCTACCCACCAATCAGAGCCCGAGAACCAACAGCCAGTCAGAATCCCAGCCCTACCGACCAATCAGAGCCCGAGAACCAACAGCCAGTCAGAATCCCAGCCCTATCAACCAATCACAGCCCAAGAACCAACAGCCAATCAGAATCCCAGCCCTACCCACCAATCAGAGCCCGAGAACCAACAGCCAATCAGAATCCCAGCCCTACCCACCAATCAGAGCCCGAGAACCAACAGCCAATCAGAATCCCTGCCCTACCCACCAATCAGAGCCCGAGAACCAACAGCCAATCAGAATCCCAGCCCTACCCACCAATCAGAGCCCGAGAACCAACAGCCAATCAGAATCCCAGCCCTACCCGCCCTAACCACCAATCAGAGCCCGAGAACCAACAGCCAATCAGAATCCCAGCCCTAACCACCAATCAGAGGCCGAGAACCAACAGCCAGTCAGAATCCCAGCCCTACCCACCAATCAGAGCCCGAGAACCAACAGCCAGTCAGAATCCCAGCCCTACCTACCAATCAGAACCCGAGAACCAACAGCTAATCAGAATCCCAGCCCTACCCACCAATCACAGCCCGAGAACCAACAGCCAATCAGAATCCCAGCCCTACCCACCAATCAGAGCACGAGAACCAACAGCCAGTCAGAATCCCAGCCATACCCACCAATCAGAGCCCGAGAACCAACAGCCAGTCAGAATCCCAGCCCTACCCACCAATTCGAGCACGAGAACCAACAGCCAGTCAGAATCCCAGCCCTACCCACCAATCAGAGCCCGAGAACCAACAGCCAGTCAGAATCCCAGCCCTACCCGCCCTAACCACCAATCAGAGCCCGAGAACTAACAGCCAATCAGAATCCCAGCCCTACCCACCAATCAGAGCCCGAGAACCAACAGCCAATCAGAATCCCAGCCTTTCCCGCCCTAACCACCAATCAGAGCCCGAGAAGCAACAGCCAGTCAGAATCCCAGCCCTACCCACCAATCACAGCCCGAGAACCAACAGCCAGTCAGAATCCCAGCCCTACCCACCAATCAGAGCCCGAGAACCAACAGCCAGTCAGAATCCTAGCCCTACCCACCAATCAGAGCCCGAGAACCAACAGCCAGTCAGAATCCCAGCCCTACCCACCAATCAGAGCCCGAGAACCAACAGCCAGTCAGAATCCCAGCCCTACCCACCAATCACAGCCCCAGAACCAACAGCCAATCAGAATCCCAGCCCTAACCACCAATCACAGCCCGAGAACCAACAGCCAGTCAGAATCCCAGCCCTACCCACCAATCAGAGCCCGAGAACCAACAGCCAGTCAGAATCCCAGCCCTAACCACCAATCACAGCCCGAGAACCAACAGCCAGTCAGAATCCCAGCCCTACCAACCAATCACAGCCCGAGAACCAACAGCCAGTCAGAATCCCAGCCCTACCCACCAATCACAGCCCGAGAACCAACAGCCAGTCAGAATCCCAGCCCTACCCACCAATCAGAGCCCGAGAACCAACAGCCAGTCAGAATCCCAGCCCTACCAACCAATCACAGCCCGAGAACCAACAGCCAGTCAGAATCCCAGCCCTAACCACCAATCACAGCCCGAGAACCAACAGCCAGTCAGAATCCCAGCCCTACCCACCAATCACAGCCCGAGAACCAACAGCCAGTCAGAATCCCAGCCCTACCCACCAGTCACAGCCCGAGAACCAACAGCCAGTCAGAATCCCAGCCCTACCTACCAATCACAGCCCGAGAACCAACAGCCAATCAGAATCCCAGCCCTACCCACCAATCACAGCCCGAGAACCAACAGCCAATCAGAATCCCAGCCCTACCCACCAATCAGAGCCCGAGAACCAACAGCCAGTCAGACTCCCAGCCCTACCCACCAATCAGAGCCCGAGAACCAACAGCCAGTCAGAATCCCAGCCCTACCCACCAATCAGAGCCCGAGAACCAACAGCCAGTCAGAATCCCAGCCCTACCCACCAATCACAGCCCGAGAACCAACAGCCAGTCAGAATCCCAGCCCTACCCACCAATCAGAGCCCGAGAACCAACAGCCAGTGAGAATCCCAGCCCTAACCACCAATCAGAGCCCGAGAACCAACAGCCAGTCAGAATCCCAGCCCTACCCACCAATCAGAGCCCGAGAACCAACAGCCAATCAGAATCCCAGCCCTTCCCACCAATCACAGCCCGAGAACCAACAGCCAATCAGAATCCCAGCCCTACCCACCAATCACAGCCCGAGAACCAACAGGCAATCAGAATCCCAGCCCTACCCACCAATCACAGCCCGAGAACCAACAGCCAATCAGAATCCCAGCCCTACCCACCAATCAGAGCCTGAGAACCCACCAATCAGAGCCCGAGAACCAACAGCCAATCAGAATCCCAGCCCTACCCACCAATCAGAGCCCGAGAACCAACAGCCAGTCAGAATCCCAGCCCTACCCACCAATCAGAGCCCGAGAACCAACAGCCAGTCAGAATCCCAGCCCTAACCACCAATCAGAGCCCGAGAACCAACAGCCAGTCAGAATCCCAGCCCTACCCACCAATCAGAGCCCGAGAACCAACAGCCAGTCAGAATCCCAGCCCTACCGACCAATCAGAGCCCGAGAACCAACAGCCAGTCAGAATCCCAGCCCTATCAACCAATCACAGCCCAAGAACCAACAGCCAATCAGAATCCCAGCCCTACCCACCAATCAGAGCCCGAGAACCAACAGCCAATCAGAATCCCAGCCCTACCCACCAATCAGAGCCCGAGAACCAACAGCCAATCAGAATCCCCGCCCTACCCACCAATCAGAGCCCGAGAACCAACAGCCAATCAGAATCCCAGCTCTACCCACCAATCAGAGCCTGAGAACCAACAGCCAATCAGAATCCCAGCCATACCCGCCCTAACCACCAATCAGAGCACGAGAACCAACAGCCAATCAGAATCCCAGCCCTACCCACCAATCAGAGCACGAGAACCAACAGCCAGTCAGAATCCCAGCCATACCCACCAATCAGAGCCCGAGAACCAACAGCCAGTCAGAATCCCAGCCCTACCCACCAATTCGAGCACGAGAACCAACAGCCAGTCAGAATCCCAGCCCTACCCACCAATCAGAGCCCGAGAACCAACAGCCAGTCAGAATCCCAGCCCTACCCGCCCTAACCACCAATCAGAGCCCGAGAACTAACAGCCAATCAGAATTCCAGCCCTACCCACCAATCAGAGCCCGATAACCAACAGCCAATCAGAATCCCAGCCTTACCCGCCCTAACCACCAATCAGAGCCCGAGAAGCAACAGCCAGTCAGAATCCCAGCCCTACCCACCAATCACAGCCCGAGAACCAACAGCCAGTCAGAATCCCAGCCCTACCCACCAATCAGAGCCCGAGAACCAACAGCCAGTCAGAATCCTAGCCCTACCCACCAATCAGAGCCCGAGAACCAACAGCCAGTCAGAATCCCAGCCCTAACCACCAATCAGAGCCCGAGAACCAACAGCCAGTCAGAATCCCAGCCCTACCCACCAATCACAGCCCCAGAACCAACAGCCAGTCAGAATCCCAGCCCTAACCACCAATCACAGCCCGAGAACCAACAGCCAGTCAGAATCTCAGCCCTACCCACCAATCAGAGCCCGAGAACCAACAGCCAGTCAGAATCCCAGCCCTAACCACCAATCACAGCCCGAGAACCAACAGCCAGTCAGAATCCCAGCCCTACCAACCAATCACAGCCCGAGAACCAACAGCCAGTCAGAATCCCAGCCCTACCCACCAATCACAGCCCGAGAACCAACAGCCAGTCAGAATCCCAGCCCTACCCACCAATCAGAGCCCGAGAACCAACAGCCAGTCAGAATCCCAGCCCTAACCACCAATCAGAGCCCGAGAACCAACAGCCAGTCAGAATCCCAGCCCTACCCACCAATCACAGCCCGAGAACCAACAGACAGTCAGAATCCCAGCCCTACCCACCAATCAGAGCCCGAGAACCAACAGCCAGTCAGAATCCCAGCCCTACCCACCAATCAGAGCCCGAGAACCAACAGCCAGTCAGAATCCCAGCCCTACCCACCAATCAGAGCCCGAGAACCAACAGCCAGTCAGAATCCCAGCCCTACCCACCAATCATAGCCCGAGAACAAACAGCCAATCAGAATCCCAGCCCTACCCACCAATCAGAGCCCGAGAACCAATAGCCAATCAGAATCCCAGCCCTACCCGCCCTAACCACCAATCAGAGCCCGAGAACCAACAGCCAGTCAGAATCCCAGCCCTACCCACCAATCAGAGCCCGAGAACCAACAGCCAATCAGAATCCCAGCCCTACCCGCCCTAACCACCAATCAGAGCCCGAGAACCAACAGCCAATCAGAATCCCAGCCCTACCCACCAATCACAGCCCGAGAACCAACAGCCAATCAGAATCCCAGCCCTACCCACCAATCAGAGCCCGAGAACCAACAGCCAGTCAGAATCCCAGCCCTAACCACCAATCAGAGCACGAGAACCAACAGCCAGTCAGAATCCCAGCCCTACCCACCAATCAGAGCCCGAGAACCAACAGCCAGTCAGAATCCCAGCCCTACCCGCCCTAACCACCAATCAGAGAACGAGAACCAACAGCCAATCAGAATCCCAGCCCTACCCGCCCTAACCACCAATCAGAGCCCGAGAACCAAC
The DNA here is from genome assembly GCF_031143425.1 of Pleurodeles waltl. NCBI lineage: Eukaryota > Metazoa > Chordata > Amphibia > Caudata > Salamandridae > Pleurodeles > Pleurodeles waltl. Next base: position 24,719 of record NW_027150204.1, on the reverse strand, counting down.
AGCCAGTCAGAATCCCTGCCCTACCCATCAATCAGAGCCCGAGAACCAACAGCCAGTCAGAATCCCAGCCCTAACCACCAATCAGAGCCCGAGAACCAACAGCCAGTCAGAATCCCAGCCCTACCCACCAATCAGAGCCAGAGAACCAACAGGCAATCAGAATCCCAGCCCTAACCACCAATCAGAGAACGAGAACCAACAGCCAGTCAGAATCCCAGCCCTAACCACCAATCAGAGCCCGAGAACCAACAGCCAGTCAGATTCCCAGCCCTACCCACCAATCAGAGCCCGAGAACCAACAGCCAGTCAGAATCCCAGCCCTACCGACCAATCAGAGCCCGAGAACCAACAGCCAGTCAGAATCCCAGCCCTATCAACCAATCACAGCCCAAGAACCAACAGCCAATCAGAATCCCAGCCCTACCCACCAATCAGAGCCCGAGAACCAACAGCCAATCAGAATCCCAGCCCTACCCACCAATCAGAGCCCGAAAACCAACAGCCAATCAGAATCCCTGCCCTACCCACCAATCAGAGCCCGAGAACCAACAGCCAATCAGAATCCCAGCCCTACCCACCAATCAGAGCCCGAGAACCAACAGCCAATCAGAATCCCAGCCCTACCCGCCCTAACCACCAATCAGAGCCCGAGAACCAACAGCCAATCAGAATCCCAGCCCTAACCACCAATCAGAGGCCGAGAACCAACAGCCAGTCAGAATCCCAGCCCTACCCACCAATCAGAGCCCGAGAACCAACAGCCAGTCAGAATCCCAGCCCTACCTACCAATCAGAACCCGAGAACCAACAGCCAATCAGAATCCCAGCCCTACCCACCAATCACAGCCCGAGAACCAACAGCCAATCAGAATCCCAGCCCTACCCACCAATCAGAGCACGAGAACCAACAGCCAGTCAGAATCCCAGCCATACCCACCAATCAGAGCCCGAGAACCAACAGCCAGTCAGAATCCCAGCCCTACCCACCAATTCGAGCACGAGAACCAACAGCCAGTCAGAATCCCAGCCCTACCCACCAATCAGAGCCCGAGAACCAACAGCCAGTCAGAATCCCAGCCCTACCCGCCCTAACCACCAATCAGAGCCCGAGAACTAACAGCCAATCAGAATCCCAGCCCTACCCACCAATCAGAGCCCGAGAACCAACAGCCAATCAGAATCCCAGCCTTTCCCGCCCTAACCACCAATCAGAGCCCGAGAAGCAACAGCCAGTCAGAATCCCAGCCCTACCCACCAATCACAGCCCGAGAACCAACAGCCAGTCAGAATCCCAGCCCTACCCACCAATCAGAGCCCGAGAACCAACAGCCAGTCAGAATCCTAGCCCTACCCACCAATCAGAGCCCGAGAACCAACAGCCAGTCAGAATCCCAGCCCTACCCACCAATCAGAGCCCGAGAACCAACAGCCAGTCAGAATCCCAGCCCTACCCACCAATCACAGCCCCAGAACCAACAGCCAATCAGAATCCCAGCCCTAACCACCAATCAAAGCCGAGAACCAACAGCCAGTCAGAATCCCAGCCCTACCCACCAATCAGAGCCCGAGAACCAACAGCCAGTCAGAATCCCAGCCCTAACCACCAATCACAGCCCGAGAACCAACAGCCAATCAGAATCCCAGCCCTACCAACCAATCACAGCCCGAGAACCAACAGCCAGTCAGAATCCCAGCCCTACCCACCAATCACAGCCCGAGAACCAACAGCCAGTCAGAATCCCAGCCCTACCCACCAATCAGAGCCCGAGAACCAACAGCCAGTCAGAATCCCAGCCCTAACCACCAATCAGAGCCAGAGAACCAACAGCCAGTCAGAATCCCAGCCCTACCCACCAATCAGAGCCCGAGAACCAACAGCCAGTCAGAATCCCAGCCCTACCCACCAATCAGAGCCCGAGAACCAACAGCCAGTCAGAATCCCAGCCCTACCCACCAATCATAGCCCGAGAACAAACAGCCAATCAGAATCCCAGCCCTACCCACCAATCAGAGCCCGAGAAACCAATAGCCAATCAGAATCCCAGCCCTACCCGCCCTAACCACCAATCAGAGCCCGAGAACCAACAGCCAGTCAGAATCCCAGCCCTACCCACCAATCAGAGCCCGAGAACCAACAGCCAATCAGAATCCCAGCCCTACCCGCCCTAACCACCAATCAGAGCCCGAGAACCAACAGCCAATCAGAATCCCAGCCCTACCCACCAATCACAGCCCGAGAACCAACAGCCAATCAGAATCCTAGCCCTACCCACCAATAAGAGCCCGAGAACCAACAGCCAATCAGAATCCCAGCCCTACCCACCAATCAGAGCCCGAGAACCAACAGCCAGTCAGAATCCCAGCCCTAACCACCAATCAGAGCACGAGAACCAACAGCCAGTCAGAATCCCAGCCCTACCCACCAATCAGAGCCCGAGAACCAACAGCCAGTCAGAATCCCAGCCCTACCCGCCCTAACCACCAATCAGAGAACGAGAACCAACAGCCAATCAGAATCCCAGCCCTACCCGCCCTAACCACCAATCAGAGCCCGAGAACCAACAGCCAGTCCAGAATCCCTGCCCTACCCATCAATCAGAGCCCGAGAACCAACAGCCAGTCAGAATCCCAGCCCTAACCACCAATCAGAGCCCGAGAACCAACAGCCAGTCAGAATCCCAGCCCTACCCACCAATCAGAGCCAGAGAACCAACAGGCAATCAGAATCCCAGCCCTAACCACCAATCAGAGAACGAGAACCAACAGCCAGTCAGAATCCCAGCCCTAACCACCAATCAGAGCCCGAGAACCAACAGCCAGTCAGATTCCCAGCCCTACCCACCAATCAGAGCCCGAGAACCAACAGCCAGTCAGAATCCCAGCCCTACCGACCAATCAGAGCCCGAGAACCAACAGCCAGTCAGAATCCCAGCCCTATCAACCAATCACAGCCCAAGAACCAACAGCCAATCAGAATCCCAGCCCTACCCACCAATCAGAGCCCGAGAACCAACAGCCAATCAGAATCCCAGCCCTACCCACCAATCAGAGCCCGAGAACCAACAGCCAATCAGAATCCCTGCCCTACCCACCAATCAGAGCCCGAGAACCAACAGCCAATCAGAATCCCAGCCCTACCCACCAATCAGAGCCCGAGAACCAACAGCCAATCAGAATCCCAGCCCTACCCGCCCTAACCACCAATCAGAGCCCGAGAACCAACAGCCAATCAGAATCCCAGCCCTAACCACCAATCAGAGGCCGAGAACCAACAGCCAGTCAGAATCCCAGCCCTACCCACCAATCAGAGCCCGAGAACCAACAGCCAGTCAGAATCCCAGCCCTACCTACCAATCAGAACCCGAGAACCAACAGCTAATCAGAATCCCAGCCCTACCCACCAATCACAGCCCGAGAACCAACAGCCAATCAGAATCCCAGCCCTACCCACCAATCAGAGCACGAGAACCAACAGCCAGTCAGAATCCCAGCCATACCCACCAATCAGAGCCCGAGAACCAACAGCCAGTCAGAATCCCAGCCCTACCCACCAATTCGAGCACGAGAACCAACAGCCAGTCAGAATCCCAGCCCTACCCACCAATCAGAGCCCGAGAACCAACAGCCAGTCAGAATCCCAGCCCTACCCGCCCTAACCACCAATCAGAGCCCGAGAACTAACAGCCAATCAGAATCCCAGCCCTACCCACCAATCAGAGCCCGAGAACCAACAGCCAATCAGAATCCCAGCCTTTCCCGCCCTAACCACCAATCAGAGCCCGAGAAGCAACAGCCAGTCAGAATCCCAGCCCTACCCACCAATCACAGCCCGAGAACCAACAGCCAGTCAGAATCCCAGCCCTACCCACCAATCAGAGCCCGAGAACCAACAGCCAGTCAGAATCCTAGCCCTACCCACCAATCAGAGCCCGAGAACCAACAGCCAGTCAGAATCCCAGCCCTACCCACCAATCAGAGCCCGAGAACCAACAGCCAGTCAGAATCCCAGCCCTACCCACCAATCACAGCCCCAGAACCAACAGCCAATCAGAATCCCAGCCCTAACCACCAATCACAGCCCGAGAACCAACAGCCAGTCAGAATCCCAGCCCTACCCACCAATCAGAGCCCGAGAACCAACAGCCAGTCAGAATCCCAGCCCTAACCACCAATCACAGCCCGAGAACCAACAGCCAGTCAGAATCCCAGCCCTACCAACCAATCACAGCCCGAGAACCAACAGCCAGTCAGAATCCCAGCCCTACCCACCAATCACAGCCCGAGAACCAACAGCCAGTCAGAATCCCAGCCCTACCCACCAATCAGAGCCCGAGAACCAACAGCCAGTCAGAATCCCAGCCCTACCAACCAATCACAGCCCGAGAACCAACAGCCAGTCAGAATCCCAGCCCTAACCACCAATCACAGCCCGAGAACCAACAGCCAGTCAGAATCCCAGCCCTACCCACCAATCACAGCCCGAGAACCAACAGCCAGTCAGAATCCCAGCCCTACCCACCAGTCACAGCCCGAGAACCAACAGCCAGTCAGAATCCCAGCCCTACCTACCAATCACAGCCCGAGAACCAACAGCCAATCAGAATCCCAGCCCTACCCACCAATCACAGCCCGAGAACCAACAGCCAATCAGAATCCCAGCCCTACCCACCAATCAGAGCCCGAGAACCAACAGCCAGTCAGAATCCCAGCCCTACCCACCAATCAGAGCCCGAGAACCAACAGCCAGTCAGAATCCCAGCCCTACCCACCAATCAGAGCCCGAGAACCAACAGCCAGTCAGAATCCCAGCCCTACCCACCAATCACAGCCCGAGAACCAACAGCCAGTCAGAATCCCAGCCCTACCCACCAATCAGAGCCCGAGAACCAACAGCCAGTGAGAATCCCAGCCCTAACCACCAATCAGAGCCCGAGAACCAACAGCCAGTCAGAATCCCAGCCCTACCCACCAATCAGAGCCCGAGAACCAACAGCCAATCAGAATCCCAGCCCTTCCCACCAATCACAGCCCGAGAACCAACAGCCAATCAGAATCCCAGCCCTACCCACCAATCACAGCCCGAGAACCAACAGGCAATCAGAATCCCAGCCCTACCCACCAATCACAGCCCGAGAACCAACAGCCAATCAGAATCCCAGCCCTACCCACCAATCAGAGCCTGAGAACCCACCAATCAGAGCCCGAGAACCAACAGCCAATCAGAATCCCAGCCCTACCCACCAATCAGAGCCCGAGAACCAACAGCCAGTCAGAATCCCAGCCCTACCCACCAATCAGAGCCCGAGAACCAACAGCCAGTCAGAATCCCAGCCCTAACCACCAATCAGAGCCCGAGAACCAACAGCCAGTCAGAATCCCAGCCCTACCCACCAATCAGAGCCCGAGAACCAACAGCCAGTCAGAATCCCAGCCCTACCGACCAATCAGAGCCCGAGAACCAACAGCCAGTCAGAATCCCAGCCCTATCAACCAATCACAGCCCAAGAACCAACAGCCAATCAGAATCCCAGCCCTACCCACCAATCAGAGCCCGAGAACCAACAGCCAATCAGAATCCCAGCCCTACCCACCAATCAGAGCCCGAGAACCAACAGCCAATCAGAATCCCCGCCCTACCCACCAATCAGAGCCCGAGAACCAACAGCCAATCAGAATCCCAGCCCTACCCACCAATCAGAGCCTGAGAACCAACAGCCAATCAGAATCCCAGCCATACCCGCCCTAACCACCAATCAGAGCACGAGAACCAACAGCCAATCAGAATCCCAGCCCTACCCACCAATCACAGCCCGAGAACCAACAGCCAATCAGAATCCCAGCCCTACCCACCAATCAGAGCACGAGAACCAACAGCCAGTCAGAATCCCAGCCATACCCACCAATCAGAGCCCGAGAACCAACAGCCAGTCAGAATCCCAGCCCTACCCACCAATTCGAGCACGAGAACCAACAGCCAGTCAGAATCCCAGCCCTACCCACCAATCAGAGCCCGAGAACCAACAGCCAGTCAGAATCCCAGCCCTACCCGCCCTAACCACCAATCAGAGCCCGAGAACTAACAGCCAATCAGAATTCCAGCCCTACCCACCAATCAGAGCCCGATAACCAACAGCCAATCAGAATCCCAGCCTTACCCGCCCTAACCACCAATCAGAGCCCGAGAAGCAACAGCCAGTCAGAATCCCAGCCCTACCCACCAATCACAGCCCGAGAACCAACAGCCAGTCAGAATCCCAGCCCTACCCACCAATCAGAGCCCGAGAACCAACAGCCAGTCAGAATCCTAGCCCTACCCACCAATCAGAGCCCGAGAACCAACAGCCAGTCAGAATCCCAGCCCTAACCACCAATCAGAGCCCGAGAACCAACAGCCAGTCAGAATCCCAGCCCTACCCACCAATCACAGCCCCAGAACCAACAGCCAGTCAGAATCCCAGCCCTAACCACCAATCACAGCCCGAGAACCAACAGCCAGTCAGAATCTCAGCCCTACCCACCAATCAGAGCCCGAGAACCAACAGCCAGTCAGAATCCCAGCCCTAACCACCAATCACAGCCCGAGAACCAACAGCCAGTCAGAATCCCAGCCCTACCAACCAATCACAGCCCGAGAACCAACAGCCAGTCAGAATCCCAGCCCTACCCACCAATCACAGCCCGAGAACCAACAGCCAGTCAGAATCCCAGCCCTACCCACCAATCAGAGCCCGAGAACCAACAGCCAGTCAGAATCCCAGCCCTAACCACCAATCAGAGCCCGAGAACCAACAGCCAGTCAGAATCCCAGCCCTACCCACCAATCACAGCCCGAGAACCAACAGACAGTCAGAATCCCAGCCCTACCCACCAATCAGAGCCCGAGAACCAACAGCCAGTCAGAATCCCAGCCCTACCCACCAATCAGAGCCCGAGAACCAACAGCCAGTCAGAATCCCAGCCCTACCCACCAATCAGAGCCCGAGAACCAACAGCCAGTCAGAATCCCAGCCCTACCCACCAATCATAGCCCGAGAACAAACAGCCAATCAGAATCCCAGCCCTACCCACCAATCAGAGCCCGAGAACCAATAGCCAATCAGAATCCCAGCCCTTCCCGCCCTAACCACCAATCAGAGCCCGAGAACCAACAGCCAGTCAGAATCCCAGCCCTACCCACCAATCAGAGCCCGAGAACCAACAGCCAATCAGAATCCCAGCCCTACCCGCCCTAACCACCAATCAGAGCCCGAGAACCAACAGCCAATCAGAATCCCAGCCCTACCCACCAATCACAGCCCGAGAACCAACAGCCAATCAGAATCCTAGCCCTACCCACCAATAAGAGCCCGAGAACCAACAGCCAATCAGAATCCCAGCCCTACCCACCAATCAGAGCCCGAGAACCAACAGCCAGTCAGAATCCCAGCCCTAACCACCAATCAGAGCACGAGAACCAACAGCCAGTCAGAATCCCAGCCCTACCCACCAATCAGAGCCCGAGAACCAACAGCCAGTCAGAATCCCAGCCCTACCCGCCCTAACCACCAATCAGAGAACGAGAACCAACAGCCAATCAGAATCCCAGCCCTACCCGCCCTAACCACCAATCAGAGCCCGAGAACCAACAGCCAGTCAGAATCCCTGCCCTACCCATCAATCAGAGCCCGAGAACCAACAGCCAGTCAGAATCCCAGCCCTAACCACCAATCAGAGCCCGAGAACCAACAGCCAGTCAGAATCCCAGCCCTACCCACCAATCAGAGCCAGAGAACCAACAGGCAATCAGAATCCCAGCCCTAACCACCAATCAGAGAACGAGAACCAACAGCCAGTCAGAATCCCAGCCCTAACCACCAATCAGAGCCCGAGAACCAACAGCCAGTCAGATTCCCAGCCCTACCCACCAATCAGAGCCCGAGAACCAACAGCCAGTCAGAATCCCAGCCCTACCGACCAATCAGAGCCCGAGAACCAACAGCCAGTCAGAATCCCAGCCCTATCAACCAATCACAGCCCAAGAACCAACAGCCAATCAGAATCCCAGCCCTACCCACCAATCAGAGCCCGAGAACCAACAGCCAATCAGAATCCCAGCCCTACCCACCAATCAGAGCCCGAAAACCAACAGCCAATCAGAATCCCTGCCCTACCCACCAATCAGAGCCCGAGAACCAACAGCCAATCAGAATCCCAGCCCTACCCACCAATCAGAGCCCGAGAACCAACAGCCAATCAGAATCCCAGCCCTACCCGCCCTAACCACCAATCAGAGCCCGAGAACCAACAGCCAATCAGAATCCCAGCCCTAACCACCAATCAGAGGCCGAGAACCAACAGCCAGTCAGAATCCCAGCCCTACCCACCAATCAGAGCCCGAGAACCAACAGCCAGTCAGAATCCCAGCCCTACCTACCAATCAGAACCCGAGAACCAACAGCCAATCAGAATCCCAGCCCTACCCACCAATCACAGCCCGAGAACCAACAGCCAATCAGAATCCCAGCCCTACCCACCAATCAGAGCACGAGAACCAACAGCCAGTCAGAATCCCAGCCATACCCACCAATCAGAGCCCGAGAACCAACAGCCAGTCAGAATCCCAGCCCTACCCACCAATTCGAGCACGAGAACCAACAGCCAGTCAGAATCCCAGCCCTACCCACCAATCAGAGCCCGAGAACCAACAGCCAGTCAGAATCCCAGCCCTACCCGCCCTAACCACCAATCAGAGCCCGAGAACTAACAGCCAATCAGAATCCCAGCCCTACCCACCAATCAGAGCCCGAGAACCAACAGCCAATCAGAATCCCAGCCTTTCCCGCCCTAACCACCAATCAGAGCCCGAGAAGCAACAGCCAGTCAGAATCCCAGCCCTACCCACCAATCACAGCCCGAGAACCAACAGCCAGTCAGAATCCCAGCCCTACCCACCAATCAGAGCCCGAGAAGCAACAGCCAGTCAGAATCCTAGCCCTACCCACCAATCAGAGCCCGAGAACCAACAGCCAGTCAGAATCCCAGCCCTACCCACCAATCAGAGCCCGAGAACCAACAGCCAGTCAGAATCCCAGCCCTACCCACCAATCACAGCCCCAGAACCAACAGCCAATCAGAATCCCAGCCCTAACCACCAATCAAAGCCCGAGAACCAACAGCCAGTCAGAATCCCAGCCCTACCCACCAATCAGAGCCCGAGAACCAACAGCCAGTCAGAATCCCAGCCCTAACCACCAATCACAGCCCGAGAACCAACAGCCAATCAGAATCCCAGCCCTACCAACCAATCACAGCCCGAGAACCAACAGCCAGTCAGAATCCCAGCCCTACCCACCAATCACAGCCCGAGAACCAACAGCCAGTCAGAATCCCAGCCCTACCCACCAATCAGAGCCCGAGAACCAACAGCCAGTCAGAATCCCAGCCCTAACCACCAATCAGAGCCAGAGAACCAACAGCCAGTCAGAATCCCAGCCCTACCCACCAATCAGAGCCCGAGAACCAACAGCCAGTCAGAATCCCAGCCCTACCCACCAATCAGAGCCCGAGAACCAACAGCCAGTCAGAATCCCAGCCCTACCCACCAATCATAGCCCGAGAACAAACAGCCAATCAGAATCCCAGCCCTACCCACCAATCAGAGCCCGAGAACCAATAGCCAATCAGAATCCCAGCCCTACCCGCCCTAACCACCAATCAGAGCCCGAGAACCAACAGCCAGTCAGAATCCCAGCCCTACCCACCAATCAGAGCCCGAGAACCAACAGCCAATCAGAATCCCAGCCCTACCCGCCCTAACCACCAATCAGAGCCCGAGAACCAACAGCCAATCAGAATCCCAGCCCTACCCACCAATCACAGCCCGAGAACCAACAGCCAATCAGAATCCTAGCCCTACCCACCAATAAGAGCCCGAGAACCAACAGCCAATCAGAATCCCAGCCCTACCCACCAATCAGAGCCCGAGAACCAACAGCCAGTCAGAATCCCAGCCCTAACCACCAATCAGAGCACGAGAACCAACAGCCAGTCAGAATCCCAGCCCTACCCACCAATCAGAGCCCGAGAACCAACAGCCAGTCAGAATCCCAGCCCTACCCGCCCTAACCACCAATCAGAGAACGAGAACCAACAGCCAATCAGAATCCCAGCCCTACCCGCCCTAACCACCAATCAGAGCCCGAGAACCAACAGCCAGTCAGAATCCCTGCCCTACCCATCAATCAGAGCCCGAGAACCAACAGCCAGTCAGAATCCCAGCCCTAACCACCAATCAGAGCCCGAGAACCAACAGCCAGTCAGAATCCCAGCCCTACCCACCAATCAGAGCCAGAGAACCAACAGGCAATCAGAATCCCAGCCCTAACCACCAATCAGAGAACGAGAACCAACAGCCAATCAGAATCCCAGCCCTACCCACCAATCAGAGCCCGAGAAACAATAGCCAATCGGAATCCCAGCCCTACCCACCAATCACAGCCCGAGAACCAACAGCCAATCAGAATCCCAGCCCTACCCGCCCTAACCACCAATCAGAGCCCGAGAACCAACAGCCAATCAGAATCCCAGCCCTACCCACCAATCAGAGCCCGACAACCAACAGCCAATCAGAATCCCAGCCCTACCCACCAATCAGAGCCCGAGAACCAACAGCCAGTCAGAATCCCAGCCCTACCCACCAATCACAGCCCGAGAACCAACAGCCAGTCTTAATCCCAGCCCTACCCACCAATCACAGCCCGAGAATCAACAGCCAGTCAGAATCCCAGCCCTACCCACCAATCAGAGCCCGAGAACCAACAGCCAGTCAGAATCCCAGCCCTAACCACCAATCAGAGTCCGAGAACCAACAGCCAGTCAGAATCACAGACCTACCCACCAATCAGAGCCCGAGAACCAACAGCCAATCAGAATCCCAGCCCTACCCACCAATCACAGCCCGAGAACCAACAGCCAATCAGAATCCCAGCCCTACCCACCAATCAGAGCCCGAGAACCAACAGCCAATCAGAATCCCAGCCCTACCCGCCCTAACCACCAATCAGAGCCAGAGAACCAACATCCAGTCAGAATCCCAGCCCCACCCACCAATCAGAGCCCGAGAACCAACAGCCAGTCAGAATCCCAGCCCCACCCACCAATCAGGGCCCGAGAACCAGCAGCCAGTCAGAATCCCAGCCCCACCCACCAATCAGGGCCCGAGAACCAACAGCCAGTCAGAATCCCAGCCCCACCCACCAATCAGGGCCCGAGAACCAACAGCCAGTCAGAATCCCAGCCCCACCCACCAATCAGGGCCCGAGAACCAACTGCCAGTCAGAATCCCAGCCCCACCCACCAATCAGGGCCCGAGAACCAACTGCCAGTCAGAATCCCAGCCCCACCCACCAATCAGGGCCCGAGAAAGAACTGCCAGTCAGAATCCCAGCCCCACCCACCAATCAGGGCTCGAGAAAGAACTGCCAGTCAGAATCCCAGCCCCACCCACCAATCAGGGCCCGAGAACCAACAGCCAGTCAGAATCCCAGCCCCACCCACCAATCAGGGCCAGAGAACCAACAGCCAGTCAGAATCCCAGCCCCACCCACCAATCAGGGCCCGAGAACCAACAGCCAGTCAGAATCCCAGCCCCACCCACCAATCAGGGCCCGAGAACCAACAGCCAGTCAGAATCCCAGCCCCACCCACCAATCAGGGCCCGAGAACCAACAGCCAGTCAGAATCCCAGCCCCACCCACCAATCAGGGCCCGAGAACCAACAGCCAGTCAGAATCCCAGCCCCACCCACCAATCAGAGCCCGAGAACCAACAGCCAGTCAGAATCCCAGCCCCACCCTCCAATCAGAGCCCGAGAACCAACAGCCAGTCAGAATCCCAGCCCCACCCACCAATCAGAGCCCGAGAACCAACAGCCAGTCAGAATCCCAGCCACACCCACCAATCAGAGCCCGAGAACCAACAGCCAGTCAGAATCCCAGACCCAACCACCAATCAGAGCCCGAGAACCAACAGCCAGTCAGAATCCCAGGCCCAACCACCAATCAGAGCCCGAGAACCAACAGCCAGTCAGAATCCCAGCCCTACCCACCAATCAGAGCCCGAGAACCAACAGCCAGTCAGAATCCAAGCCCTACCCACCATTCAGAGCCCGAGAACCAACAGCCAGTCAGAATCCCAGCCCTACCCACCAATCAGAGCCCGAGAACCAACAGCCAGTCAGAATCCCAGCCCTACCCACCAATCAGAGCCCGAGAACCAACAGCCAGTCAGAATCCCAGCCCTACCCACCAATCAGAGCCCGAGAACCAACATCCAGTCAGAATCCCAGCCCTACCCACCAAGCAGAGCCCGAGAACCAACATCCAAGAACCAACATCCAGTCAGAATCCCAGCCCTACCCACCAATCAGAGCCAGAGAACCAACATCCACTCAGAATCCCAGCCCCACCCACCAATCAGAGCCCGAGAACCAACAGCCAGTCAGAATCCCAGACCCAACCACCAATCAGAGCCCGAGAACCAACAGCCAGTCAGAATCCCAGGCCCAACCACCAATCAGAGCCCGAGAACCAACAGCCAGTCAGAATCCCAGCCCTACCCACCAATCAGAGCCCGAGAACCAACAGCCAGTCAGAATCCAAGCCCTACCCACCATTCAGAGCCCGAGAACCAACAGCCAGTCAGAATCCCAGCCCTAACCACCAATCAGAGCCCGAGAACCAACAGCCAATCAGAATCCCAGCCCTACCCACCAATCAGAGCCCGACAACCAACAGCCAATCAGAATCCCAGCCCTACCCACCAATCAGAGCCCGAGAACCAACAGCCAGTCAGAATCCCAGCCCTACCCACCAATCACAGCCCGAGAACCAACAGCCAGTCTTAATCCCAGCCCTACCCACCAATCACAGCCCGAGAATCAACAGCCAGTCAGAATCCCAGCCCTACCCACCAATCAGAGCCCGAGAACCAACAGCCAGTCAGAATCCCAGCCCTAACCACCAATCAGAGTCCGAGAACCAACAGCCAGTCAGAATCACAGACCTACCCACCAATCAGAGCCCGAGAACCAACAGCCAATCAGAATCCCAGCCCTACCCACCAATCACAGCCCGAGAACCAACAGCCAATCAGAATCCCAGCCCTACCCACCAATCAGAGCCCGAGAACCAACAGCCAATCAGAATCCCAGCCCTACCCGCCCTAACCACCAATCAGAGCCAGAGAACCAACATCCAGTCAGAATCCCAGCCCCACCCACCAATCAGAGCCCGAGAACCAACAGCCAGTCAGAATCCCAGCCCCACCCACCAATCAGGGCCCGAGAACCAGCAGCCAGTCAGAATCCCAGCCCCACCCACCAATCAGGGCCCGAGAACCAACAGCCAGTCAGAATCCCAGCCCCACCCACCAATCAGGGCCCGAGAACCAACAGCCAGTCAGAATCCCAGCCCCACCCACCAATCAGGGCCCGAGAACCAACTGCCAGTCAGAATCCCAGCCCCACCCACCAATCAGGGCCCGAGAACCAACTGCCAGTCAGAATCCCAGCCCCACCCACCAATCAGGGCCCGAGAAAGAACTGCCAGTCAGAATCCCAGCCCCACCCACCAATCAGGGCTCGAGAAAGAACTGCCAGTCAGAATCCCAGCCCCACCCACCAATCAGGGCCCGAGAACCAACAGCCAGTCAGAATCCCAGCCCCACCCACCAATCAGGGCCAGAGAACCAACAGCCAGTCAGAATCCCAGCCCCACCCACCAATCAGGGCCCGAGAACCAACAGCCAGTCAGAATCCCAGCCCCACCCACCAATCAGGGCCCGAGAACCAACAGCCAGTCAGAATCCCAGCCCCACCCACCAATCAGGGCCCGAGAACCAACAGCCAGTCAGAATCCCAGCCCCACCCACCAATCAGGGCCCGAGAACCAACAGCCAGTCAGAATCCCAGCCCCACCCACCAATCAGAGCCCGAGAACCAACAGCCAGTCAGAATCCCAGCCCCACCCTCCAATCAGAGCCCGAGAACCAACAGCCAGTCAGAATCCCAGCCCCACCCACCAATCAGAGCCCGAGAACCAACAGCCAGTCAGAATCCCAGCCACACCCACCAATCAGAGCCCGAGAACCAACAGCCAGTCAGAATCCCAGACCCAACCACCAATCAGAGCCCGAGAACCAACAGCCAGTCAGAATCCCAGGCCCAACCACCAATCAGAGCCCGAGAACCAACAGCCAGTCAGAATCCCAGCCCTACCCACCAATCAGAGCCCGAGAACCAACAGCCAGTCAGAATCCAAGCCCTACCCACCATTCAGAGCCCGAGAACCAACAGCCAGTCAGAATCCCAGCCCTACCCACCAATCAGAGCCCGAGAACCAACAGCCAGTCAGAATCCCAGCCCTACCCACCAATCAGAGCCCGAGAACCAACAGCCAGTCAGAATCCCAGCCCTACCCACCAATCAGAGCCCGAGAACCAACATCCAGTCAGAATCCCAGCCCTACCCACCAATCAGAGCCCGAGAACCAACATCCAAGAACCAACATCCAGTCAGAATCCCAGCCCTACCCACCAATCAGAGCCAGAGAACCAACATCCACTCAGAATCCCAGCCCCACCCACCAATCAGAGCCCGAGAACCAACATCCAGTCAGAATCCCAGCCCCACCCACCAATCAGAGCCCGAGAACCAACATCCAGTCAGAATCCCAGCCCCACCCACCAATCAGGGCCCGAGAACCAACATCCACTCAGAATCCCAGCCCCACCCACCAATCAGGGCCCGAGAACCAACAGCCAGTCAGAATCCCAGCCCAACCCACCAATCAGGGCCCGAGAACCAACAGCCAGTCAGAATCCCAGCCCCACCCACCAATCAGGGCAAGAGAACCAACAGCCAGTCAGAATCCCAGCCCCACCCACCAATCAGAGCCCGAGAACCAACTGCCAGTCAGAATCCCAGCCCCACCCACCAATCAGGGCCCGAGAAAGAACTGCCAGTCAGAATCCCAGCCCCACCCACCAATCAGGGCCCGAGAAAGAACTGCCAGTCAGAATCCCAGCCCCACCCACCAATCAGGGCCCGAGAACCAACAGCCAGTCAGAATCCCAGCCCCACCCACCAATCAGGGCCAGAGAACCAACAGCCAGTAAGAATCCCAGCCCCACCCACCAATCAGGGCCCGAGAACCGACAGCCAGTCAGAATCCCAGCCCCACCCACCAATCAGGGCCCGAGAACCAACAGCCAGTCAGAATCCCAGCCCCACCCACCAATCAGGGCCCGAGAACCAACAGCCAGTCAGAATCCCAGCCCCACCCACCAATCAGAGCCCGAGAACCAACAGCCAGTCAGAATCCCAGCCCCACCATCCAATCAGAGCCCGAGAACCAACAGCCAGTCAGAATCCCAGCCCCACCCACCAATCAGAGCCCGAGAACCAACAGCCAGTCAGAATCCCAGCCCCACCCACCAATCAGAGCCCGAGAACCAACAGCCAGTCAGAATCCCAGCCCCACCCACCAATCAGAGCCCGAGAACCAACAGCCAGTCAGAATCCCAGCCCCAACCACCAATCACAGCCCGAGAACCAACAGCCAGTCAGAATCCCAGCCCTACCCACCAATCAGAGCCCGAGAACCAACAGCCAGCCAGAATCCCAGCCCTAACCACCAATCACAGCCCGAGAACCAACAGCCAGTCAGAATCCCAGCCCTAACCATCAATCAGAGCCCAAGAACCAACAGCCAGTCAGAATCCCAGCCCTAACCACCAATCAGAGCCCGAGAACCAACAGCCAGTCAGAATCCCAGCCCATAACCACCAATCAGAGCCCGAGAACCAACAGCCAGTCAGAATCCCAGCCATAACCACCAATCAGAGCCCGAGATCCAACAGCCAGTCAGAATCCCAGCCCTACCCACCAATCAGAGCCCCGAGAACCAACAGGCAGTCAGAATCCCAGCCCTAACCACCAATCAGAGAACGAGAACCAACAGCCAGTCAGAATCCCAGCCCTACCCCACCAATCAGAGCCCGAGAACCAACAGGCCAGTCAGAATCCCAGCCCTACCCACCAATCAGAGCCCGAGATCCAACAGCCAGTCAGAATCCCAGCCCGACCCACCAATCAGAGCCCGAGAACCATCAGGCAGTCAGAATCCCAGCCCTAACCACCAATCAGAGAACGAGAACCAACAGCCAGTCAGAATCCCAGCCCTACCCACCAATCAGAGCCCGAGAACCAACAGCCAGTCAGAATCCCAGCCCTACCCACGAATCAGAGCCCGAGAACCAACAGCCAGTCAGAATCCCAGCCCTATCAACCAATCACAGCCCGAGAACCAACAGCCAGTCAGAATCCCAGCCCTACCCACCAATCACAGCCCGAGAACCAACAGCCAGTCAGAATAACAGCCCTACCCACCAATCACAGCCCGAGAACCAACAGCCAGTCAGAATCCCAGCCCTACCCACCAATCACAGCCCCGAGAACCAACAGCCAGTCAGAATCCCAGCCCTACCCACCAATCAGAGTACTAGAACCAACAGCCAGTCAGAATCCCAGCCCTACCCACCAATCAGAGCCCGAGAACCAACAGCCAGTCAGAATCCCAGCCCTACCCACCAATCAGAGCACGAGAACCAACAGCCAGTCAGAATCCCAGCCCTACCCACCAATCACAGCCCGAGAACCAACAGCCAGTCAGAATCCCAGCCCTACCCACCAATCAGAGCCCGAGAACCAACAGCCAGTCAGAATCCCAGCCCTACCCACCAATCAGAGCCCGAGAACCAACAGCCAGTCAGAATCCCAGCCCTACCCACCAATCAGAGCCCGAGAACCAACAGCCAGTCAGAATCCCAGCCCTACCCACCAATCAGAGCCCGAGAACCAACAGCCAGTCAGAATCCCAGCCCTACCCGCCCTAACCACCAATCAGAGCCCGAGAACTAACAGCCAATCAGAATCCCCAGCCCTAACCACCAATCAGAGCCCGAGAACCAACAGCCAATCAGAATCCCAGCCCTACCCACCAATCAGAGCCCGAGAACCAACAGCCAATCAGAATCCCCAGCCCTACCCACCAATCAGAGCCCGAGAACCAACAGCCTATCAGAATCCCAGCCCTACCCACCAATCAGAGCCCGAGAACCAACAGCCAATCAGAATCCCATCCCTACCCCACCAATCAGAGCCCGAGAACCAACAGCCAATTAGAATCCCAGCCCTAACCACCAATCACAGCCTGAGAACCAACAGCCAATCAGAATCCCAGCCCTACCCACCAATCACAGCCCGAGAACCAACAGCCAGTCAGAATCCCAGCCCTACCCATCAATCAGAGCCCGAGAACCAACAGCCAGTCAGAATCCCAGCCCTAACCACCCATCAGAGCCCGAGAACCAACAGCCAGTCAGAATCCCAGCCCTAACCACCAATCAGAGCCCGAGAACCAACAGCCAGTCAGAATCCCAGCCCTAACCACCAATCAGAGCCCGAGAACCAACAGCCAGTCAGAATCCCAGCCCTACCCACCAATCAGAGCCCGAGAACCAACAGGCAATCAGAATCCCAGCCCTAACCACCAATCAGAGAACGAGAACCAAACAGCCAATCAGAATCCCAGCCCTACCACCAATCAGAGCCCGAGAACCAACAGCCAATCAGAATCCCAGCCCTACCCACCAATCACAGCCCGAGAACCAACAGCCAATCAGAATCCCAGCCCTACCCGCCCTAACCACCAATCAGAGCCCGAGAACCAACAGCCAATCAGAATCCCAGCCCTACCGACCAATCAGAGCCCGAGAAACCAACAGCCAGTCAGAATCCCAGCCCTATCAACCAATCACAGCCCAAGAACCAACAGCCAATCAGAATCCCAGCCCTACCCACCAATCAGAGCCCGAGAACCAACAGCCAATCAGAATCCCAGCCCTACCCACCAATCAGAGCCCGAAAACCAACAGCCAATCAGAATCCCTGCCCTACCCACCAATCAGAGCCCCGAGAACCAACAGCCAATCAGAATCCCAGCCCTACCCACCAATCAGAGCCCGAGAACCAACAGCCAATCAGAATCCCAGCCCTACCCGCCCTAACCACCAATCAGAGCCCGAGAACCAACAGCCAATCAGAATCCCAGCCCTAACCACCAATCAGAGGCCGAGAACCAACAGCCAGTCAGAATCCCAGCCCTACCCACCAATCAGAGCCCGAGAACCAACAGCCAGTCAGAATCCCAGCCCTACCTACCAATCAGAACCCGAGAACCAACAGCCAATCAGAATCCCAGCCCTACCCACCCAATCACAGCCCGAGAACCAACAGCCAATCAGAATCCCAGCCCTACCCACCAATCAGAGCACGAGAACCAACAGCCAGTCAGAATCCCAGCCATACCCACCAATCAGAGCCCGAGAACCAACAGCCAGTCAGAATCCCAGCCCCTACCCACCAATTCGAGCACGAGAACCAACAGCCAGTCAGAATCCCAGCCCTACCCACCAATTCAGAGCCCGAGAACCAACAGCCAGTCAGAATCCCAGCCCTACCCGCCCTAACCACCAATCAGAGCCCGAGAACTAACAGCCAATCAGAATACCAGCCCTACCCACCAATCAGAGCCCGAGAACCAACAGCCAATCAGAAATCCCAGCCTTTCCCGCCCTAACCACCAATCAGAGCCCGAGAAGCAACAGCCAGTCAGAATCCCAGGCCCCTACCCACCAATCACAGCCCGAGAACCAACAGCCAGTCAGAATCCCAGCCCTACCCACCAATCAGAGCCCGAGAAGCAACAGCCAGTCAGAATCCTAGCCCCTACCCACCAATCAGAGCCCGAGAACCAACAGCCAGTCAGAATCCCAGCCCTACCCACCAATCAGAGCCCGAGAACCAACAGCCAGTCAGAATCCCAGCCCTACCCACCAATCACAGCCCCAGAACCAACAGCCAATCAGAATCCCAGCCCTAACCACCAATCAAAGCCCGAGAACCAACAGCCAGTCAGAATCCCAGCCCTACCCACCAATCAGAGCCCGAGAACCAACAGCCAGTCAGAATCCCAGCCCTAACCACCAATCACAGCCCGAGAACCAACAGCCAATCAGAATCCCAGCCCTACCAACCAATCACAGCCCGAGAACCAACAGCCAGTCAGAATCCCAGCCCTACCCACCAATCACAGCCCGAGAACCAACAGCCAGTCAGAATCCCAGCCCTACCCACCAATCAGAGCCCGAGAACCAACAGCCAGTCAGAATCCCAGCCCCTAACCACCAATCAGAGCCAGAGAACCAACAGCCAGTCAGAATCCCAGCCCTACCCACCAATCAGAGCCCGAGAACCAACAGCCAGTCAGAATCCCAGCCCCTACCCACCAATCAGAGCCCGAGAACCAACAGCCAGTCAGAATCCCAGCCCTACCCACCATCATAGCCCGAGAACAAACAGCCAATCAGAATCCCCAGCCCTACCCACCAATCAGAAGCCCGAGAACCAATAGCCAATCAGAATCCCAGCCCTACCCGCCCTAACCACCAATCAGAGCCCGAGAACCAACAGCCAGTCAGAATCCCAGCCCTACCCACCAATCAGAGCCCGAGAACCAACAGCCAATCAGAATCCCAGCCCTACCCGCCCTAACCACCAATCAGAGCCCGAGAACCAACAGCCAATCAGAATCCCAGCCCTACCCACCAATCACAGCCCGAGAACCAACAGCCAATCAGAATCCTAGCCCTACCCACCAATAAGAGCCCGAGAACCAACAGCCAATCAGAATCCCAGCCCTACCCACCAATCAGAGCCCGAGAACCAACAGCCAGTCAGAATCCCAGCCCTAACCACCAATCAGAGCACGAGAACCAACAGCCAGTCAGAATCCCAGCCCTACCCACCAATCAGAGCCCGAGAACCAACAGCCAGTCAGAATCCCAGCCCTACCCGCCCTAACCACCAATCAGAGAACGAGAACCAACAGCCAATCAGAATCCCAGCCCTACCCCGCCCTAACCACCAATCAGAGCCCGAGAACCAACAGCCAGTCAGAATCCCTGCCCTACCCATCAATCAGAGCCCGAGAACCAACAGCCAGTCAGAATCCCAGCCCTAAACCACCAATCAGAGCCCGAGAACCAACAGCCAGTCAGAATCCCAGCCCTACCCACCAATCAGAGCCAGAGAACCAACAGGCAATCAGAATCCCAGCCCTAACCACCAATCAGAGAACGAGAACCAACAGCCAATCAGAATCCCAGCCCTACCCACCAATCAGAGCCCGAGAAACAATAGCCAATCGGAAATCCCAGCCCTACCCACCAATCACAGCCCGAGAACCAACAGCCAATCAGAATCCCAGCCCTACCCGCCCTAACCACCACCAATCAGAGCCCGAGAACCAACAGCCAATCAGAATCCCAGCCCTACCCACCAATCAGAGCCCGACAACCAACAGCCAATCAGAATCCCAGCCCTACCCACCAATCAGAGCCCGAGAACCAACAGCCAGTCAGAATCCCAGCCCTACCCACCAATCACAGCCCGAGAACCAACAGCCAGTCTTAATCCCAGCCCTACCCACCAATCACAGCCCGAGAATCAACAGCCAGTCAGAATCCCAGCCCTACCCACCAATCAGAGCCCGAGAACCAACAGCCAGTCAGAATCCCAGCCCTAACCACCAATCAGAGTCCCGAGAACCAACAGCCAGTCAGAATCACAGACCTACCCACCAATCAGAGCCCGAGAACCAACAGCCAATCAGAATCCCAGCCCTACCCACCAATCACAGCCCGAGAACCAACAGCCAATCAGAATCCCAAGCCCTACCCACCAATCAGAGCCCGAGAACCAACAGCCAATCAGAATCCCAGCCCTACCCGCCCTAACCACCAATCAGAGCCAGAGAACCAACATCCAGTCAGAATCCCAGCCCCCACCCCACCAATCAGAGCCCGAGAACCAACAGCCAGTCAGAATCCCAGCCCCACCCACCAATCAGGGCCCGAGAACCAGCAGCCAGTCAGAATCCCCAGCCCCACCCACCAATCAGGGCCCGAGAACCAACAGCCAGTCAGAATCCCAGCCCCACCCACCAATCAGGGCCCGAGAACCAACAGCCAGTCAGAATCCCAGCCCCACCCACCAATCAGGGCCCGAGAACCAACTGCCAGTCAGAATCCCAGCCCCACCCACCAATCAGGGCCCGAGAACCAACTGCCAGTCAGAATCCCAGCCCCACCCACCAATCAGGGCCCGAGAAAGAACTGCCAGTCAGAATCCCAGCCCCACCCACCAATCAGGGCTCGAGAAAGAACTGCCAGTCAGAATCCCAGCCCCACCCACCAATCAGGGCCCGAGAAACCAACAGCCAGACAGAATCCCAGCCCCACCCACCAATCAGGGCCAGAGAACCAACAGCCAGTCAGAATCCCAGCCCCACCCACCAATCAGGGCCCGAGAACCAACAGCCAGTCAGAATCCCAGCCCCACCCACCAATCAGGGCCCCGAGAACCAACAGCCAGTCAGAATCCCAGCCCCACCCACCAATCAGGGCCCGAGAACCAACAGCCAGTCAGAATCCCAGCCCCACCCACCAATCAGGGCCCGAGAACCAACAGCCAGTCAGAATCCCAGCCCCACCCACCAATCAGAGCCCGAGAACCAACAGCCAGTCAGAATCCCAGCCCCACCCCTCCAATCAGAGCCCGAGAACCAACAGCCAGTCAGAATCCCAGCCCCACCCACCAATCAGAGCCCGAGAACCAACAGCCAGTCAGAATCCCAGCCACACCCACCAATCAGAGCCCGAGAACCAACAGCCAGTCAGAATCCCAGACCCAACCACCAATCAGAGCCCGAGAACCAACAGCCAGTCAGAATCCCAGGCCCAACCACCAATCAGAGCCCGAGAACCAACAGCCAGTCAGAATCCCAGCCCTACCCACCAATCAGAGCCCGAGAACCAACAGCCAGTCAGAATCCAAGCCCTACCCACCATTCAGAGCCCGAGAACCAACAGCCAGTCAGAATCCCAGCCCTACCCACCAATCAGAGCCCGAGAACCAACAGCCAGTCAGAATCCCAGCCCTACCCCACCAATCAGAGCCCGAGAACCAACAGCCAGTCAGAATCCCAGCCCTACCCACCAATCAGAGCCCGAGAACCAACATCCAGTCAGAATCCCAGCCCTACCCCACCAATCAGAGCCCGAGAACCAACATCCAAGAACCAACATCCAGTCAGAATCCCAGCCCTACCCACCAATCAGAGCCAGAGAACCAACATCCACTCAGAATCCCAGCCCCACCCACCAATCAGAGCCCGAGAACCAACATCCAGTCAGAATCCCAGCCCCACCCACCAATCAGAGCCCGAGAACCAACATCCAGTCAGAATCCCAGCCCCACCCACCAATCAGGGGCCCGAGAACCAACATCCACTCAGAATCCCAGCCCCACCCACCAATCAGGGCCCGAGAACCAACAGCCCAGTCAGAATCCCAGCCCAACCCACCAATCAGGGGCCCGAGAACCAACAGCCAGTCAGAATCCCAGCCCCACCCACCAATCAGGGCAAGAGAACCAACAGCCAGTCAGAATCCCAGCCCCACCCACCAATCAGAGCCCGAGAACCAACTGCCAGTCAGAATCCCCAGCCCCACCCACCAATCAGGGCCCGAGAAAGAACTGCCAGTCAGAATCCCAGCCCCACCCACCAATCAGGGCCCGAGAAAGAACTGCCAGTCAGAATCCCAGCCCCCACCCACCAATCAGGGCCCGAGAACCAACAGCCAGTCAGAATCCCAGCCCCACCCACCAATCAGGGCCAGAGAACCAACAGCCAGTAAGAATCCCCAGCCCCACCCACCAATCAGGGCCCGAGAACCGACAGCCAGTCAGAATCCCAGCCCCACCCACCAATCAGGGCCCGAGAACCACAGCCAGTCAGAATCCCAGGCCCCACCCACCAATCAGGGCCCGAGAACCAACAGCCAGTCAGAATCCCAGCCCCACCCACCAATCAGAGCCCGAGAACCAACAGCCAGTCAGAATCCCAGCCCCACCATCCAATCAGAGCCCGAGAACCAACAGCCAGTCAGAATCCCAGCCCCCACCCACCAATCAGAGCCCGAGAACCAACAGCCAGTCAGAATCCCAGCCCCACCCAACCAATCAGAGCCCGAGAACCAACAGCCAGTCAGAATCCCAGCCCCACCCACCAATCAGAGCCCGAGAACCAACAGCCAGTCAGAATCCCAGCCCCAACCACCAATCCACAGCCCGAGAACCAACAGCCAGTCAGAATCCCAGCCCTACCCACCAATCAGAGCCCGAGAACCAACAGCCAGCCAGAATCCCAGCCCTAACCACCAATCACAGCCCGAGAACCAACAGCCAGTCAGAATCCCAGCCCTAACCATCAATCAGAGCCCAAGAACCAACAGCCAGTCAGAATCCCAGCCCTAACCACCAATCAGAGCCCGAGAACCAACAGCCAGTCAGAATCCCAGCCATAACCACCAATCAGAGCCCGAGAACCAACAGCCAGTCAGAATCCCAGCCATAACCACCAATCAGAGCCCGAGATCCAACAGCCAGTCAGAATCCCAGCCCTACCCACCAATCAGAGCCCGAGAACCAACAGGCAGTCAGAATCCCAGCCCTAACCACCAATCAGAGAACGAGAACCAACAGCCAGTCAGAATCCCAGCCCTACCCACCAATCAGAGCCCGAGAACCAACAGCCAGTCAGAATCCCAGCCCTACCCACCAATCAGAGCCCGAGATCCAACAGCCAGTCAGAATCCCAGCCCGACCCACCAATCAGAGCCCGAGAACCAACAGGCAGTCAGAATCCCAGCCCTAACCACCAATCAGAGAACGAGAACCAACAGCCAGTCAGAATCCCAGCCCTACCCACCAATCAGAGCCCGAGAACCAACAGCCAGTCAGAATCCCAGCCCTACCCACGAATCAGAGCCCGAGAACCAACAGCCAGTCAGAATCCCAGCCCTATCAACCAATCACAGCCCGAGAACCAACAGCCAGTCAGAATCCCAGCCCTACCCCACCAATCACAGCCCGAGAACCAACAGCCAGTCAGAATAACAGCCCTACCCACCAATCACAGCCCGAGAACCAACAGCCAGTCAGAATCCCAGCCCTACCCACCAATCACAGCCCGAGAACCAACAGCCAGTCAGAATCCCAGCCCTACCCACCAATCAGAGTACTAGAACCAACAGCCAGTCAGAATCCCAGCCCTACCCACCAATCAGAGCCCGAGAACCAACAGCCAGTCAGAATCCCAGCCCTACCCACCAATCAGAGCACGAGAACCAACAGCCAGTCAGAATCCCAGCCCTACCCACCAATCACAGCCCGAGAACCAACAGCCAGTCAGAATCCCAGCCCTACCCACCAATCAGAGCCCGAGAACCAACAGCCAGTCAGAATCCCAGCCCTACCCACCAATCAGAGCCCGAGAACCAACAGCCAGTCAGAATCCCAGCCCTACCCCACCAATCAGAGCCCGAGAACCAACAGCCAGTCAGAATCCCAGCCCTACCCACCAATCAGAGCCCGAGAACCAACAGCCAGTCAGAATCCCAGCCCTACCCGCCCTAACCACCAATCAGAGCCCGAGAACTAACAGCCAATCAGAATCCCAGCCCTAACCACCAATCAGAGCCCGAGAACCAACAGCCAA
>NW_027150203.1:48878-63863 GCF_031143425.1 Pleurodeles waltl | reverse complement strand
GGACTTGGAAGCTCTTTTGACTTTTCACAAAAGTTGAATTTTTTTCTAAGTCCCATCTCATTATGAGATGGGACTTAGAAAAAATAATCAACTTTTGTCTAAGTTGACATGTGTGCCGCTTCCCATGTCAGAATGGGACATTTTGACTTATTGGATGGAAAGATAAACTTTTTTGATCCAAATAGTGAAAAAGTGCGAGTTCATAGTTTTTGTCAGAAAAGTGACAAAGTCCCATTCTGAGTGGGCACTTGGAAAAAATGTCAACTTTTTTCAGCAAAAAAGTGAAAAAATCAAATTTCATCTTTTTTAGTCTCAAAACTGAAAAAATCAAATTTCAATTTTTTTCTTCAAAAAATTGACACAAAATCCATTCTGAGTGGGCACTTGGAAAAAATTTCATCTTTTTTCACCAAAAAAGTGAAAAAATCAAAATTTAATCGTTTTTAGTCCCAAAAGTGAAAAAATCAAATTTCAATTTTTTTCTAAAAAAAGTGAAAAAAATTCCATTCTGAGTGGGTACTTGGAAAAAATTTCAATTTTTTTAATCCAAAAAGTGAAAAAATCCACATTTCATATTTTTTAGTCCCAAAAGTGAAAAAATCAAATTTCCATTTTTTTCTTCAAAAAGTGACAAAGTCCGGTTCTGAGTGGGCACGTGGAAAAAATTTCTACTTTTTTTCATCCAAAAAGTGAAAAATCCAAATTCAATACATTTCTTCAAAAAGTCACAAAGTCCCATTCTGAATGGGGACTTAGAAAAAATTTCAACCTTTATCGTCCAAAAAGTAAAAACATCCAAATTTAATTTTCTTATTTCAAAGAAGTAAGAAATTCCCATTCTGACAAGGGACTTGGAAGCTCTTTTGACTTTTCACAAAAGTTGCATTTTTTTCTAAGTCCCATCTCATTATGAGATGGGACTTAGAAAAATATTCAACTTTTGTCTAAGTTGACATGTGTGCCGCTTCACATGTCAGAATGGGACATTTTGACTTATTGGAAGTAAAGATAAACTTTTTTGATCCAAATAGTGAAAAAGTGCAAATTCATAGTTTTTGTCAAAAAAGTGACAAAGTCCCATTCTGAGTGGGCAATTGGAAAAAATTTCAACTTTTTTCACCAAAAAGTGAAAAAATCCAAATGTCATCTTTTTTAGTCCAAAAGTGAAAAAATCAAATTTAAATTTTTGTCTTCAAAAATTGAAAAAAAATCCATTTTGAGTGGGCACTTAAAAAAAATTTCAACTTTTTTCACCAAAAAAGTGAAAAAAAACAATTTAATCGTTTTCAGTCCCAAAAGTGAAAAAATCAAATTTCAATTTTTTTCTCAAAAAAGTGAAAAAAATTCCATTCTGAGTGGGTACTTGAAAAAATTTCAACTTTTTTCATCCAAAAAGTGAAAAAATCCAAATTTCATCTTTTTTTAGTCTCAAAAGTGAAAAAATCAAATTTCAATTTCTTTCTTCAAAAAAGTGACACAGTCCGGTTCTGAGTGGGCACTTGGAAAAAATGTCTACTTTTTTCATGCAAAAAGTGAAAAAATCCAAATTCAATACATTTCCTCAAAAAGTCACAAAGTCCCATTCTGAATGGGGACTTAGAAAAAATTTCAACCTTTATCGTCCAAAAAGTAAAAACATCCAAATTTAATTTTCTTCTTCAAAGAAGTAAGAAATTCCCATTCTGACAAGGGACTTGGAAGCTCTTTTGACTTTTCACAAAAGTTGATTTTTTTTCTAAGTCCCATCTCATTATGAGATGGGACTTAGAAAAATATTCAACTTTTGTCTAAGTTGACATGTGTGCCGCTTCCATGTCAGAATGGGACATTTTGACTTTTTGGATGGAAAGATAAACTTTTTTGATCCAAATAGTGAAAAAGTGCGAATTCATAGTTTTTGTCAGAAAAGTGACAAAGTCCCATTCTGAGTGGGCACTTGGAAAAAATTTCAACTTTTTTTCACCAAAAAAGTGAAAAAATCCAAATTTCATCTTTTTTAGTCTCAAAACTGAAAAAATCTAATTTCCATTTTTTCTTCAAAAAATTGAAAAAAAATCCATTCTGAGTGGGCACTTGGAAAAAATTTCAACTTTTTTCACCAAAAAAGTGAAAAAATCAAAATTTAATCGTTTTTAGTCCCAAAAGTGAAAAAATCAAATTTCAAGTTTTTTCTCAAAAAAGTGAAAAAAATTCCATTCTGAGTGGGTACTTGGAAAAAATTTCAATTTTTTTAATCCAAAAAGTGAAAAAATCCACATTTCATATTTTTCAGTCCCAAAAGTGAAAAAATCAAATTTCCATTTTTTTCTTCAAAAAAGTGACAAAGTCCGGTTCTGAGTGGGCACGTGGAAAAAATTTCTACTTTTTTCATCCATAAAGTGAAAAATTCCAAATTCAATACATTTCTTCAAAAAGTCACAAAGTCCCATTCTGAATGGGGACTTAGAAAAAATTTCAACCTTTATCGTCCAAAAAGTGGAAAACATCCAAATTTAATTTTCTTCTTCAAAGAAGTAAGAAATTCCATTCTGACAAGGGACTTGGAAGCTCTTTTGACTTTTCACAAAAGTAGAATTTTTTTCTAAGTCCCATCTCATTATGAGATGGGACTTAGAAAAATATTCAACTTTTGTCTAAGTTGACATGTGTGCCGCTTCACATGTCAGAATGGGACATTTTGACTTATTGGAAGTAAAGATAAACTTTTTTGATACAAATAGTGAAAAAGTGCAAATTCATAGTTTTTGTCAAAAAGAGACAAAGTCCCATTCTGAGTGGGCAATTGGAAAAAATTTCAACTTTTTTCACCAAAAAAGTGAAAAAAAACAAATTTAATCGTTTTTAGTCCCAAAAGTGAAAAAATCAAATTTCAATTTTTTCTCAAAAAAGTGAAAAAAATTCCATTCTGAGTGGGTACTTGGGAAAAAAATTCAACTTTTTTCATCCAAAAAGTGAAAAAATCCAAATTTCATCTTTTTTAGTCTCAAAAGTGAAAAAATCTAATTTCAATTTCTTTCTTCAAAAAAGTGACACAGTCCGGTTCTGAGTGGGCACTTGGAAAAAATGTCTACTTTTTTCATGCAAAAAGTGAAAAAATCCAATTTCAATACATTTCCTCAAAAAAGTCACAAAGTCCCTTTCTGAATGGGGACTTAGAAAAAATTTCAACCTTTATCGTCCAAAAAGTAAAAACATCCAAATTTAATTTTCTTCTTCAAAGAAGTAAGAAATTCCCATTCTGACAAGGGACTTGGAAGCTCTTTTGACTTTTACAAAAGTTGACTTTTTTTCTAAGTCCCATCTCATTATGAGATGGGACTTAGAAAAATAATCAACTTTTGTCTAAGTTGACATGTGTGCCGCTTCCCATGTCAGAATGGGACATTTTGACTTATTGGATGGAAAGGTAAACTTTTTTGATCCAAATAGTGAAAAAGTGCAAATTCATAGTTTTTGTCAAAAAAGTGACAAAGTCCCATTCTGAGTGGGCAATTGGAAAAAATTTCAACTTTTTTCACCAAAAAAGTGAAAAAATCCAAATTTAATCTTTTTTAGTCCCAAAAGTGAAAAAATCAAATTTCAATTTTTTCTTCAAAAAATTGAAAAAAATAAATTCTGAGTGTGCACTTGGAAAAAATTTCTACTTTTTTCACCAAAAAAGTGAAAAAATCCAAATTTAATTGTTTTTAGTCCCAAAAGTGAAATAATCTAATTTCAATTTTTTTCTCAAAAAAGTGAAAAAAAATCCATTCTGAGTGGGTACTTGGAAAAAATTACAACTTTTTTAATCCAAAAAGTGAAAAAATCCAAATTTAATTTTCTTCTTCAAAGAAGTAAGAAATTCCCATTCTGACAAGGGACTTGGAAGCTCTTTTGACTTTTCACAAAAGTTGAATTTTTTTCTAAGTCCCATCTCATTATGAGATGGGACTTAGAAAAATATTCAACTTTTGTCTAAGTTGACATGTGAGCCGCTTCCCATGTCAGAATGGGACATTTTGACTTATTGGATGGAAAGATAAACTTTTTTGATCCAAATAGTGAAAAAGTGCGAGTTCATAGTTTTTGTCAGAAAAGTGACAAAGTCCATTCTGAGTGGGCACTTGGAAAAAATTTCAACTTTTTTCACCAAAAAAGTGAAAAAATCCAAATTTAATCTTTTTTAGTCCCAAAAGTGAAAAAATCAAATTTAAATTTTTTCTTCAAAAAATTGAAAAAAATAAATTCTGAGTGTGCACTTGGAAAAAAATTCAACTTTTTTCACCAAAAAAGTGAAAAAATCCAAATTTAATTGTTTTTAGTCCCAAAAGTGAAATAATCTAATTTCAATTTTTTTCTCAAAAAAGTGAAAAAAAATCCATTCTGAGTGGGTACTTGGAAAAAATTACAACTTTTTTAATCCAAAAAGTGAAAAAATCCAAATTTAATTTTCTTCTTCAAAGAAGTAAGAAATTCCCATTCTGACAAGGGACTTGGAAGCTCTTTTGACTTTTCACAAAAGTTGAATTTTTTTCTAAGTCCCATCTCATTATGAGATGGGACTTAGAAAAATATTCAACTTTTGTCTAAGTTGACATGTGAGCCGCTTCCCATGTCAGAATGGGACATTTTGACTTATTGGATGGAAAGATAAACTTTTTTGATCCAAATAGTGAAAAAGTGCGAGTTCATAGTTTTTGTCAGAAAAGTGACAAAGTCCCATTCTGAGTGGGCACTTGGAAAAAATGTCAACTTTTTTCAGCAAAAAAGTGAAAAAATCCAAATTTCATCTTTTTTAGTCTCAAAACTGAAAAATCAAATTTCAATTTTTTTCTTCAAAAAATTGACACAAAATCCAGTGGGCACTTGGAAAAAATTTCATCTTTTTTCACCAAAAAAGTGAAAAAATCAAAATTTAATCGTTTTTAGTCCCAAAAGTGAAAAAATCAAATTTCAATTTTTTTCTAAAAAAAGTGAAAAAAATTCCATTCTGAGTGGGTACTTGGAAAAAATTTCAATTTTTTTAATCCAAAAAGTGAAAAAATCCACATTTCATATTTTTTAGTCCCAAAAGTGAAAAAATCAAATTTCCATTTTTTTCTTCAAAAAAGTGACAAAGTCCGGTTCTGAGTGGGCACGTGGAAAAAATTTCTACTTTTTTCATCCAAAAAGTGAAAAAATCCAAATTCAATACATTTCTTCAAAAAGTCACAAAGTCCCATTCTGAATGGGGACTTAGAAAAAATTTCAACCTTTATCGTCCAAAAAGTAAAAACATCCAAATTTAATTTTCTTATTTCAAAGAAGTAAGAAATTCCCATTCTGACAAGGGACTTGGAAGCTCTTTTGACTTTTCACAAAAGTTGCATTTTTTTCTAAGTCCCATCTCATTATGAGATGGGACTTAGAAAAATATTCAACTTTTGTCTAAGTTGACATGTGTGCCGCTTCACATGTCAGAATGGGACATTTTGACTTATTGGAAGTAAAGATAAACTTTTTTGATCCAAATAGTGAAAAAGTGCAAATTCATAGTTTTTGTCAAAAAAGTGACAAAGTCCCATTCTGAGTGGGCAATTGGAAAAAATTTCAACTTTTTTCACCAAAAAAGTGAAAAAATCCAAATGTCATCTTTTTTAGTCCCAAAAGTGAAAAAATCAAATTTAAATTTTTGTCTTCAAAAAATTGAAAAAAAATCCATTTTGAGTGGGCACTTAAAAAAAAATTCAACTTTTTTCACCAAAAAAAGTGAAAAAAAACAAATTTAATCGTTTTCAGTCCCAAAAGTGAAAAAATCAAATTTCAATTTTTTTCTCAAAAAAGTGAAAAAAATTCCATTCTGAGTGGGTACTTGGAAAAAATTTCAACTTTTTTCATCCAAAAAGTGAAAAAATCCAAATTTCATCTTTTTTTAGTCTCAAAAGTGAAAAAATCAAATTTCAATTTCTTTCTTCAAAAAAGTGACACAGTCCGGTTCTGAGTGGGCACTTGGAAAAAATGTCTACTTTTTTCATGCAAAAAGTGAAAAAATCCAAATTCAATACATTTCCTCAAAAAAGTCACAAAGTCCCATTCTGAATGGGGACTTAGAAAAAATTTCAACCTTTATCGTCCAAAAAGTAAAAACATCCAAATTTAATTTTCTTCTTCAAAGAAGTAAGAAATTCCCATTCTGACAAGGGACTTGGAAGCTCTTTTGACTTTTCACAAAAGTTGATTTTTTTTCTAAGTCCCATCTCATTATGAGATGGGACTTAGAAAAATATTCAACTTTTGTCTAAGTTGACATGTGTGCCGCTTCCCATGTCAGAATGGGACATTTTGACTTTTTGGATGGAAAGATAAACTTTTTTGATCCAAATAGTGAAAAAGTGCGAATTCATAGTTTTTGTCAGAAAAGTGACAAAGTCCCATTCTGAGTGGGCACTTGGAAAAAATTTCAACTTTTTTCACCAAAAAAGTGAAAAAATCCAAATTTCATCTTTTTTAGTCTCAAAACTGAAAAAATCTAATTTCCATTTTTTTCTTCAAAAAATTGAAAAAAAATCCATTCTGAGTGGGCACTTGGAAAAAATTTCAACTTTTTTCACCAAAAAAGTGAAAAAATCAAAATTTAATCGTTTTTAGTCCCAAAAGTGAAAAAATCAAATTTCAAGTTTTTTCTCAAAAAAGTGAAAAAAATTCCATTCTGAGTGGGTACTTGGAAAAAATTTCAATTTTTTTAATCCAAAAAGTGAAAAAATCCACATTTCATATTTTTCAGTCCCAAAAGTGAAAAAATCAAATTTCCATTTTTTTCTTCAAAAAAGTGACAAAGTCCGGTTCTGAGTGGGCACGTGGAAAAAATTTCTACTTTTTTCATCCAAAAAGTGAAAAATTCCAAATTCAATACATTTCTTCAAAAAGTCACAAAGTCCCATTCTGAATGGGGGACTTAGAAAAAATTTCAACCTTTATCGTCCAAAAAGTGAAAACATCCAAATTTAATTTTCTTCTTCAAAGAAGTAAGAAATTCCCATTCTGACAAGGGACTTGGAAGCTCTTTTGACTTTTCACAAAAGTAGAATTTTTTTCTAAGTCCCATCTCATTATGAGATGGGACTTAGAAAAATATTCAACTTTTGTCTAAGTTGACATGTGTGCCGCTTCACATGTCAGAATGGGACATTTTGACTTATTGGAAGTAAAGATAAACTTTTTGATACAAATAGTGAAAAAGTGCAAATTCATAGTTTTTGTCAAAAAAGAGACAAAGTCCCATTCTGAGTGGGCAATTGGAAAAAATTTCAACTTTTTTCACCAAAAAAGTGAAAAAAAAACAAATTTAATCGTTTTTAGTCCCAAAAGTGAAAAAATCAAATTTCAATTTTTTTCTCAAAAAAGTGAAAAAAATTCCATTCTGAGTGGGTACTTGGAAAAAAATTCAACTTTTTTCATCCAAAAAGTGAAAAAATCCAAATTTCATCTTTTTTAGTCTCAAAAGTGAAAAAATCTAATTTCAATTTCTTTCTTCAAAAAAGTGACACAGTCCGGTTCTGAGTGGGCACTTGGAAAAAATGTCTACTTTTTTCATGCAAAAAGTGAAAAAATCCAATTTCAATACATTTCCTCAAAAAAGTCACAAAGTCCCTTTCTGAATGGGGACTTAGAAAAAATTTCAACCTTTATCGTCCAAAAAGTAAAAACATCCAAATTTAATTTTCTTCTTCAAAGAAGTAAGAAATTCCCATTCTGACAAGGGACTTGGAAGCTCTTTTGACTTTTACAAAAGTTGACTTTTTTTCTAAGTCCCATCTCATTATGAGATGGGACTTAGAAAAATAATCAACTTTTGTCTAAGTTGACATGTGTGCCGCTTCCCATGTCAGAATGGGACATTTTGACTTATTGGATGGAAAGGTAAACTTTTTTGATCCAAATAGTGAAAAAGTGCAAATTCATAGTTTTTGTCAAAAAAGTGACAAAGTCCCATTCTGAGTGGGCAATTGGAAAAAATTTCAACTTTTTTCACCAAAAAAGTGAAAAAATCCAAATTTAATCTTTTTTAGTCCCAAAAGTGAAAAAATCAAATTTCAATTTTTTCTTCAAAAAATTGAAAAAAATAAATTCTGAGTGTGCACTTGGAAAAAATTTCTACTTTTTTCACCAAAAAAGTGAAAAAATCCAAATTTAATTGTTTTTAGTCCCAAAAGTGAAATAATCTAATTTCAATTTTTTTCTCAAAAAAGTGAAAAAAAATCCATTCTGAGTGGGTACTTGGAAAAAATTACAACTTTTTTAATCCAAAAAGTGAAAAAATCCAAATTTAATTTTCTTCTTCAAAGAAGTAAGAAATTCCCATTCTGACAAGGGACTTGGAAGCTCTTTTGACTTTTCACAAAAGTTGAATTTTTTTCTAAGTCCCATCTCATTATGAGATGGGACTTAGAAAAATATTCAACTTTTGTCTAAGTTGACATGTGAGCCGCTTCCCATGTCAGAATGGGACATTTTGACTTATTGGATGGAAAGATAAACTTTTTTGATCCAAATAGTGAAAAAGTGCGAGTTCATAGTTTTTGTCAGAAAAGTGACAAAGTCCCATTCTGAGTGGGCACTTGGAAAAATTTCAACTTTTTTCACCAAAAAAGTGAAAAAATCCAAATTTAATCTTTTTTAGTCCCAAAAGTGAAAAAATCAAATTTAAATTTTTTCTTCAAAAAATTGAAAAAAATAAATTCTGAGTGTGCACTTGGAAAAAAATTCAACTTTTTTCACCAAAAAAGTGAAAAAATCCAAATTTAATTGTTTTTAGTCCCAAAAGTGAAATAATCTAATTTCAATTTTTTTCTCAAAAAAGTGAAAAAAAATCCATTCTGAGTGGGTACTTGGAAAAAATTACAACTTTTTTAATCCAAAAAGTGAAAAAATCCAAATTTAATTTTCTTCTTCAAAGAAGTAAGAAATTCCCATTCTGACAAGGGACTTGGAAGCTCTTTTGACTTTTCACAAAAGTTGAATTTTTTTCTAAGTCCCATCTCATTATGAGATGGGACTTAGAAAAATATTCAACTTTTGTCTAAGTTGACATGTGAGCCGCTTCCCATGTCAGAATGGGACATTTTGACTTATTGGATGGAAAGATAAACTTTTTTGATCCAAATAGTGAAAAAGTGCGAGTTCATAGTTTTTGTCAGAAAAGTGACAAAGTCCCATTCTGAGTGGGCACTTGGAAAAAATGTCAACTTTTTTCAGCAAAAAAGTGAAAAAATCCAAATTTCATCTTTTTTAGTCTCAAAACTGAAAAAATCAAATTTCAATTTTTTTCTTCAAAAAATTGACACAAAATCCATTCTGAGTGGGCACTTGGAAAAAATTTCATCTTTTTTCACCAAAAAAGTGAAAAAATCAAAATTTAATCGTTTTTAGTCCCAAAAGTGAAAAAATCAAATTTCAATTTTTTTCTAAAAAAAGTGAAAAAAATTCCATTCTGAGTGGGTACTTGGAAAAAATTTCAATTTTTTTAATCCAAAAAGTGAAAAAATCCACATTTCATATTTTTTAGTCCCAAAAGTGAAAAAATCAAATTTCCATTTTTTTCTTCAAAAAAGTGACAAAGTCCGGTTCTGAGTGGGCACGTGGAAAAAATTTCTACTTTTTTCATCCAAAAAGTGAAAAAATCCAAATTCAATACATTTCTTCAAAAAGTCACAAAGTCCCATTCTGAATGGGGACTTAGAAAAAATTTCAACCTTTATCGTCCAAAAAGTAAAAACATCCAAATTTAATTTTCTTATTTCAAAGAAGTAAGAAATTCCCATTCTGACAAGGGACTTGGAAGCTCTTTTGACTTTTCACAAAAGTTGCATTTTTTTCTAAGTCCCATCTCATTATGAGATGGGACTTAGAAAAATATTCAACTTTTGTCTAAGTTGACATGTGTGCCGCTTCACATGTCAGAATGGGACATTTTGACTTATTGGAAGTAAAGATAAACTTTTTTGATCCAAATAGTGAAAAAGTGCAAATTCATAGTTTTTGTCAAAAAAGTGACAAAGTCCCATTCTGAGTGGGCAATTGGAAAAAATTTCAACTTTTTTCACCAAAAAAGTGAAAAAATCCAAATGTCATCTTTTTTAGTCCCAAAAGTGAAAAAATCAAATTTAAATTTTTGTCTTCAAAAAATTGAAAAAAAATCCATTTTGAGTGGGCACTTAAAAAAAATTTCAACTTTTTTCACCAAAAAAGTGAAAAAAAAACAAATTTAATCGTTTTCAGTCCCAAAAGTGAAAAAATCAAATTTCAATTTTTTTCTCAAAAAAGTGAAAAAAATTCCATTCTGAGTGGGTACTTGGAAAAAATTTCAACTTTTTTCATCCAAAAAGTGAAAAAATCCAAATTTCATCTTTTTTTAGTCTCAAAAGTGAAAAAATCAAATTTCAATTTCTTTCTTCAAAAAAGTGACACAGTCCGGTTCTGAGTGGGCACTTGGAAAAAATGTCTACTTTTTTCATGCAAAAAGTGAAAAAATCCAAATTCAATACATTTCCTCAAAAAAGTCACAAAGTCCCATTCTGAATGGGGACTTAGAAAAAATTTCAACCTTTATCGTCCAAAAAGTAAAAACATCCAAATTTAATTTTCTTCTTCAAAGAAGTAAGAAATTCCCATTCTGACAAGGGACTTGGAAGCTCTTTTGACTTTTCACAAAAGTTGATTTTTTTTCTAAGTCCCATCTCATTATGAGATGGGACTTAGAAAAATATTCAACTTTTGTCTAAGTTGACATGTGTGCCGCTTCCCATGTCAGAATGGGACATTTTGACTTTTTGGATGGAAAGATAAACTTTTTTGATCCAAATAGTGAAAAAGTGCGAATTCATAGTTTTTGTCAGAAAAGTGACAAAGTCCCATTCTGAGTGGGCACTTGGAAAAAATTTCAACTTTTTTCACCAAAAAAGTGAAAAAATCCAAATTTCATCTTTTTTAGTCTCAAAACTGAAAAAATCTAATTTCCATTTTTTTCTTCAAAAAATTGAAAAAAAATCCATTCTGAGTGGGCACTTGGAAAAAATTTCAACTTTTTTCACCAAAAAAGTGAAAAAATCAAAATTTAATCGTTTTTAGTCCCAAAAGTGAAAAAATCAAATTTCAAGTTTTTTCTCAAAAAAGTGAAAAAAATTCCATTCTGAGTGGGTACTTGGAAAAAATTTCAATTTTTTTAATCCAAAAAGTGAAAAAATCCACATTTCATATTTTTCAGTCCCAAAAGTGAAAAAATCAAATTTCCATTTTTTTCTTCAAAAAAGTGACAAAGTCCGGTTCTGAGTGGGCACGTGGAAAAAATTTCTACTTTTTTCATCCATAAAGTGAAAAATTCCAAATTCAATACATTTCTTCAAAAAGTCACAAAGTCCCATTCTGAATGGGGACTTAGAAAAAATTTCAACCTTTATCGTCCAAAAAGTGAAAACATCCAAATTTAATTTTCTTCTTCAAAGAAGTAAGAAATTCCCATTCTGACAAGGGACTTGGAAGCTCTTTTGACTTTTCACAAAAGTAGAATTTTTTTCTAAGTCCCATCTCATTATGAGATGGGACTTAGAAAAATATTCAACTTTTGTCTAAGTTGACATGTGTGCCGCTTCACATGTCAGAATGGGACATTTTGACTTATTGGAAGTAAAGATAAACTTTTTTGATACAAATAGTGAAAAAGTGCAAATTCATAGTTTTTGTCAAAAAAGAGACAAAGTCCCATTCTGAGTGGGCAATTGGAAAAAATTTCAACTTTTTTCACCAAAAAAGTGAAAAAAAAACAAATTTAATCGTTTTTAGTCCCAAAAGTGAAAAAATCAAATTTCAATTTTTTTCTCAAAAAAGTGAAAAAAATTCCATTCTGAGTGGGTACTTGGAAAAAAATTCAACTTTTTTCATCCAAAAAGTGAAAAAATCCAAATTTCATCTTTTTTAGTCTCAAAAGTGAAAAATCTAATTTCAATTTCTTTCTTCAAAAAAGTGACACAGTCCGGTTCTGAGTGGGCACTTGGAAAAAATGTCTACTTTTTTCATGCAAAAAGTGAAAAAATCCAATTTCAATACATTTCCTCAAAAAAGTCACAAAGTCCCTTTCTGAATGGGGACTTAGAAAAAATTTCAACCTTTATCGTCCAAAAAGTAAAAACATCCAAATTTAATTTTCTTCTTCAAAGAAGTAAGAAATTCCCATTCTGACAAGGGACTTGGAAGCTCTTTTGACTTTTACAAAAGTTGACTTTTTTTCTAAGTCCCATCTCATTATGAGATGGGACTTAGAAAATAATCAACTTTTGTCTAAGTTGACATGTGTGCCGCTTCCCATGTCAGAATGGGACATTTTGACTTATTGGATGGAAAGGTAAACTTTTTTGATCCAAATAGTGAAAAAGTGCAAATTCATAGTTTTTGTCAAAAAAGTGACAAAGTCCCATTCTGAGTGGGCAATTGGAAAAAATTTCAACTTTTTTCACCAAAAAAGTGAAAAAATCCAAATTTAATCTTTTTTAGTCCCAAAAGTGAAAAAATCAAATTTCAATTTTTTCTTCAAAAAATTGAAAAAAATAAATTCTGAGTGTGCACTTGGAAAAAATTTCAACTTTTTTCACCAAAAAAGTGAAAAAATCCAAATTTAATTGTTTTTAGTCCCAAAAGTGAAATAATCTAATTTCAATTTTTTTCTCAAAAAAGTGAAAAAAAATCCATTCTGAGTGGGTACTTGGAAAAAATTACAACTTTTTTAATCCAAAAAGTGAAAAAATCCAAATTTAATTTTCTTCTTCAAAGAAGTAAGAAATTCCCCATTCTGACAAGGGACTTGGAAGCTCTTTTGACTTTTCACAAAAGTTGAATTTTTTTCTAAGTCCCATCTCATTATGAGATGGGACTTAGAAAAATATTCAACTTTTGTCTAAGTTGACATGTGAGCCGCTTCCCATGTCAGAATGGGACATTTTGACTTATTGGATGGAAAGATAAACTTTTTTGATCCAAATAGTGAAAAAGTGCGAGTTCATAGTTTTTGTCAGAAAAGTGACAAAGTCCCATTCTGAGTGGGCACTTGGAAAAAATTTCAACTTTTTTCAGCAAAAAAGTGAAAAAATCCAAATTTCATCTTTTTTAGTCTCAAAACTGAAAAAATCAAATTTCAATTTTTTTCTTCAAAAAATTGACAAAAAATCCATTCTGAGTGGGCACTTGGAAAAAATTTCATCTTTTTTCACCAAAAAAGTGAAAAAAAACAAAATTTAATCGTTTTTAGTCCCAAAAGTGAAAAAATCAAATTTCAATTTTTTTCTCAAAAAAGTGAAAAAAATTCCATTCTGAGTGGGTACTTGGAAAAAATTTCAACTTTTTTCATCCAAAAAGTGAAAAAATCCAAATTTCATCTTTTTTAGTCTCAAAAGTGAAAAAATCTAATTTCAATTTCTTTCTTCAAAAAAGTGACACAGTCCGGTTCTGAGTGGGCACTTGGAAAAAATGTCTACTTTTTTCATGCAAAAAGTGAAAAAATCCAAATTCAATACATTTCCTCAAAAAAGTCACAAAGTCCCTTTCTGAATGGGGACTTAGAAAAAATTTCAACCTTTATCGTCCAAAAAGTAAAAACATCCAAATTTAATTTTCTTCTTCAAAGAAGTAAGAAATTCCCATTCTGACAAGGGACTTGGAAGCTCTTTTGACTTTTCACAAAAGTTGAATTTTTTTCTAAGTCCCATCTCATTATGAGATGGGACTTAGAAAAATAATCAACTTTTGTCTAAGTTGACATGTGTGCCGCTTCCCATGTCAGAATGGGACATTTTGACTTATTGGATGGAAAGATAAACTTTTTTGATCCAAATAGTGAAAAAGTGCAAATTCATAGTTTTTGTCAAAAAAGTGACAAAGTCCCATTCTGAGTGGGCAATTGGAAAAAATGTCAACTTTTTTCACCAAAAAAGTGAAAAAATCCAAATTTAATCTTTTTTAGTCCCAAAAGTGAAAAAATCAAATTTAAATTTTTTCTTCAAAAAATTGAAAAAAATAAATTCTGAGTGTGCACTTGGAAAAAAATTCAACTTTTTTCACCAAAAAAGTGAAAAAATCCAAATTTAATTGTTTTTAGTCCCAAAAGTGAAATAATCTAATTTCAATTTTTTCTCAAAAAAGTGAAAAAAAATCCATTCTGAGTGGGTACTTGGAAAAAATTACAACTTTTTTAATCCAAAAAGTGAAAAAATCCAAATTTAATTTTCTTCTTCAAAGAAGTAAGAAATTCCCATTCTGACAAGGGACTTGGAAGCTCTTTTGACTTTTCACAAAAGTTGAATTTTTTTCTAAGTCCCATCTCATTATGAGATGGGACTTAGAAAAATATTCAACTTTTGTCTAAGTTGACATGTGAGCCGCTTCCCATGTCAGAATGGGACATTTTGACTTATTGGATGGAAAGATAAACTTTTTTGATCCAAATAGTGAAAAAGTGCGAGTTCATAGTTTTTGTCAGAAAAGTGACAAAGTCCCATTCTGAGTGGGCACTTGGAAAAAATTTCAACTTTTTTCAGCAAAAAAGTGAAAAAATCCAAATTTCATCTTTTTTAGTCTCAAAACTGAAAAAATCAAATTTCAATTTTTTTCTTCAAAAAATTGACAAAAAATCCATTCTGAGTGGGCACTTGGAAAAAATTTCATCTTTTTTCACCAAAAAAGTGAAAAAATCAAAATTTAATCGTTTTTAGTCCCAAAAGTGAAAAAATCAAATTTCAATTTTTTTCTCAAAAAAGTGAAAAAAATTCCATTCTGAGTGGGTACTTGGAAAAAATTTCAACTTTTTTCATCCAAAAAGTGAAAAAATCCAAATTTCATCTTTTTTAGTCTCAAAAGTGAAAAAATCTAATTTCAATTTCTTTCTTCAAAAAAGTGACACAGTCCGGTTCTGAGTGGGCACTTGGAAAAAATGTCTACTTTTTTCATGCAAAAAGTGAAAAAATCCAAATTCAATACATTTCC
>NW_027150203.1:0-48793 GCF_031143425.1 Pleurodeles waltl | reverse complement strand
TAATTTTCTTCTTCAAAGAAGTAAGAAATTCCCATTCTGACAAGGGACTTGGAAGCTCTTTTGACTTTTCACAAAAGTTGAATTTTTTTCTAAGTCCCATCTCATTATGAGATGGGACTTAGAAAAATAATCAACTTTTGTCTAAGTTGACATGTGTGCCGCTTCCCATGTCAGAATGGGACATTTTGATTTTTTGGATGGAAAGATAAACTTTTTTGATCCAAATAGTGAAAAAGTGCAAATTCATAGTTTTTGTCAAAAAAGTGACAAAGTCCCATTCTGAGTGGGCAATTGGAAAAAATTTCAACTTTTTTCACCAAAAAAGTGAAAAAATCCAAATTTAATCTTTTTTAGTCCCAAAAGTGAAAAAATCAAATTTCAATTTTTTCTTCAAAAAATTGAAAAAAATAAATTCTGAGTGTGCACTTGGAAAAAAATTCAACTTTTTTCACCAAAAAAGTGAAAAAATCCAAATTTAATTGTTTTTAGTCCCAAAAGTGAAATAATCTAATTTCAATTTTTTTCTCAAAAAAGTGAAAAAAAATCCATTCTGAGTGGGTACTTGGAAAAAATTACAACTTTTTTAATCCAAAAAGTGAAAAAATCCAAATTTAATTTTCTTCTTCAAAGAAGTAAGAAATTCCCATTCTGACAAGGGACTTGGAAGCTCTTTTGACTTTTCACAAAAGTTGAATTTTTTTCTAAGTCCCATCTCATTATGAGATGGGACTTAGAAAAATATTCAACTTTTGTCTAAGTTGACATGTGAGCCGCTTCCCATGTCAGAATGGGACATTTTGACTTATTGGATGGAAAGATAAACTTTTTTGATCCAAATAGTGAAAAAGTGCGAGTTCATAGTTTTTGTCAGAAAAGTGACAAAGTCCCATTCTGAGTGGGCACTTGGAAAAAATGTCAACTTTTTTCAGCACAAAAGTGAAAAAATCCAAATTTCATCTTTTTTAGTCTCAAAACTGAAAAAATCAAATTTCAATTTTTTTCTTCAAAAAATTGACACAAAATCCATTCTGAGTGGGCACTTGGAAAAAATTTCATCTTTTTTCACCAAAAAAGTGAAAAAATCAAAATTTAATCGTTTTTAGTCCCAAAAGTGAAAAAATCAAATTTCAATTTTTTTCTAAAAAAAGTGAAAAAAATTCCATTCTGAGTGGGTACTTGGAAAAAATTTCAATTTTTTTAATCCAAAAAGTGAAAAAATCCACATTTCATATTTTTTAGTCCCAAAAGTGAAAAAATCAAATTTCCATTTTTTTCTTCAAAAAAGTGACAAAGTCCGGTTCTGAGTGGGCACGTGGAAAAAATTTCTACTTTTTTCATCCAAAAAGTGAAAAAATCCAAATTCAATACATTTCTTCAAAAAGTCACAAAGTCCCATTCTGAATGGGGACTTAGAAAAAATTTCAACCTTTATCGTCCAAAAAGTAAAAACATCCAAATTGAATTTTCTTATTTCAAAGAAGTAAGAAATTCCCATTCTGACAAGGGACTTGGAAGCTCTTTTGACTTTTCACAAAAGTTGCATTTTTTTCTAAGTCCCATCTCATTATGAGATGGGACTTAGAAAAATATTCAACTTTTGTCTAAGTTGACATGTGTGCCGCTTCACATGTCAGAATGGGACATTTTGACTTATTGGAATTAAAGATAAACTTTTTTGATCCAAATAGTGAAAAAGTGCAAATTCATAGTTTTTGTCAAAAAAGTGACAAAGTCCCATTCTGAGTGGGCAATTGGAAAAAATTTCAACTTTTTTCACCAAAAAAGTGAAAAAATCCAAATGTCATCTTTTTTAGTCCCAAAAGTGAAAAAATCAAATTTAAATTTTTGTCTTCAAAAAATTGAAAAAAAATCCATTTTGAGTGGGCACTTAAAAAAAATTTCAACTTTTTTCACCAAAAAAGTGAAAAAAAACACATTTAATCGTTTTCAGTCCCAAAAGTGAAAAAATCAAATTTCAATTTTTTTCTCAAAAAAGTGAAAAAAATTCCATTCTGAGTGGGTACTTGGAAAAAATTTCAACTTTTTTCATCCAAAAAGTGAAAAAATCCAAATTTCATCTTTTTTTAGTCTCAAAAGTGAAAAAATCAAATTTCAATTTCTTTCTTCAAAAAAGTGACACAGTCCGGTTCTGAGTGGGCACTTGGAAAAAATGTCTACTTTTTTCATGCAAAAAGTGAAAAAATCCAAATTCAATACATTTCCTCAAAAAAGTCACAAAGTCCCATTCTGAATGGGGACTTAGAAAAAATTTCAACCTTTATCGTCCAAAAAGTAAAAACATCCAAATTTAATTTTCTTCTTCAAAGAAGTAAGAAATTCCCATTCTGACAAGGGACTTGGAAGCTCTTTTGACTTTTCACAAAAGTTGATTTTTTTTCTAAGTCCCATCTCATTATGAGATGGGACTTAGAAAAATATTCAACTTTTGTCTAAGTTGACATGTGTGCCGCTTCCCATGTCAGAATGGGACATTTTGACTTTTTGGATGGAAAGATAAACTTTTTTGATCCAAATAGTGAAAAAGTGCGAATTCATAGTTTTTGTCAGAAAAGTGACAAAGTCCCATTCTGAGTGGGCACTTGGAAAAAATTTCAACTTTTTTCACCAAAAAAGTGAAAAAATCCAAATTTCATCTTTTTTAGTCTCAAAACTGAAAAAATCTAATTTCCATTTTTTTCTTCAAAAAATTGAAAAAAAATCCATTCTGAGTGGGCACTTGGAAAAAATTTCAACTTTTTTCACCAAAAAAGTGAAAAAATCAAAATTTAATCGTTTTTAGTCCCAAAAGTGAAAAAATCAAATTTCAAGTTTTTTCTCAAAAAAGTGAAATAAATTCCATTCTGAGTGGGTACTTGGAAAAAATTTCAATTTTTTTAATCCAAAAAGTGAAAAAATCCACATTTCATATTTTTCAGTCCCAAAAGTGAAAAAATCAAATTTCCATTTTTTTCTTCAAAAAAGTGACAAAGTCCGGTTCTGAGTGGGCACGTGGAAAAAATTTCTACTTTTTTCATCCAAAAAGTGAAAAATTCCAAATTCAATACATTTCTTCAAAAAGTCACAAAGTCCCATTCTGAATGGGGACTTAGAAAAAATTTCAACCTTTATCGTCCAAAAAGTGAAAACATCCAAATTTAATTTTCTTCTTCAAAGAAGTAAGAAATTCCCATTCTGACAAGGGACTTGGAAGCTCTTTTGACTTTTCACAAAAGTAGAATTTTTTTCTAAGTCCCATCTCATTATGAGATGGGACTTAGAAAAATATTCAACTTTTGTCTAAGTTGACATGTGTGCCGCTTCACATGTCAGAATGGGACATTTTGACTTATTGGAAGTAAAGATAAACTTTTTTGATACAAATAGTGAAAAAGTGCAAATTCATAGATTTTGTCAAAAAAGAGACAAAGTCCCATTCTGAGTGGGCAATTGGAAAAAATTTCAACTTTTTTCACCAAAAAAGTGAAAAAAAACAAATTTAATCGTTTTTAGTCCCAAAAGTGAAAAAATCAAATTTCAATTTTTTTCTCAAAAAAGTGAAAAAAATTCCATTCTGAGTGGGTACTTGGAAAAAAATTCAACTTTTTTCATCCAAAAAGTGAAAAAATCCAAATTTCATCTTTTTTAGTCTCAAAAGTGAAAAAA
The DNA here is from genome assembly GCF_031143425.1 of Pleurodeles waltl. Taxonomy (NCBI): domain Eukaryota; kingdom Metazoa; phylum Chordata; class Amphibia; order Caudata; family Salamandridae; genus Pleurodeles; species Pleurodeles waltl. The sequence continues at coordinate 45,130 of NW_027150203.1, read as the reverse complement.
TCTAATTTCAATTTCTTTCTTCAAAAAAGTGACACAGTCCGGTTCTGAGTGGGCACTTGGAAAAAATGTCTACTTTTTTCATGCAAAAAGTGAAAAAATCCAATTTCAATACATTTCCTCAAAAAAGTCACAAAGTCCCTTTCTGAATGGGGACTTAGAAAAAATTTCAACCTTTATCGTCCAAAAAGTAAAAACATCCAAATTTAATTTTCTTCTTCAAAGAAGTAAGAAATTCCCATTCTGACAAGGGACTTGGAAGCTCTTTTGACTTTTACAAAAGTTGACTTTTTTTCTAAGTCCCATCTCATTATGAGATGGGACTTAGAAAAATAATCAACTTTTGTCTAAGTTGACATGTGTGCCGCTTCCCATGTCAGAATGGGACATTTTGACTTATTGGATGGAAAGGTAAACTTTTTTGATCCAAATAGTGAAAAAGTGCAAATTCATAGTTTTTGTCAAAAAAGTGACAAAGTCCCATTCTGAGTGGGCAATTGGAAAAAATTTCAACTTTTTTCACCAAAAAAGTGAAAAAATCCAAATTTAATCTTTTTTAGTCCCAAAAGTGAAAAAATCAAATTTCAATTTTTTCTTCAAAAAATTGAAAAAAATAAATTCTGAGTGTGCACTTGGAAAAAATTTCAACTTTTTTCACCAAAAAAGTGAAAAAATCCAAATTTAATTGTTTTTAGTCCCAAAAGTGAAATAATCTAATTTCAATTTTTTTCTCAAAAAGTGAAAAAAAATCCATTCTGAGTGGGTACTTGGAAAAAATTACAACTTTTTTAATCCAAAAAGTGAAAAAATCCAAATTTAATTTTCTTCTTCAAAGAAGTAAGAAATTCCCATTCTGACAAGGGACTTGGAAGCTCTTTTGACTTTTCACAAAAGTTGAATTTTTTTCTAAGTCCCATCTCATTATGAGATGGGACTTAGAAAAATATTCAACTTTTGTCTAAGTTGACATGTGAGCCGCTTCCCATGTCAGAATGGGACATTTTGACTTATTGGATGGAAAGATAAACTTTTTTGATCCAAATAGTGAAAAAGTGCGAGTTCATAGTTTTTGTCAGAAAAGTGACAAAGTCCCATTCTGAGTGGGCACTTGGAAAAATTTCAACTTTTTTCAGCAAAAAAGTGAAAAAATCCAAATTTCATCTTTTTTAGTCTCAAAACTGAAAAAATCAAATTTCAATTTTTTTCTTCAAAAAATTGACAAAAAATCCATTCTGAGTGGGCACTTGGAAAAAATTTCATCTTTTTTCACCAAAAAAGTGAAAAAAACAAAATTTAATCGTTTTTAGTCCCAAAAGTGAAAAAATCAAATTTCAATTTTTTTCTCAAAAAAGTGAAAAAAATTCCATTCTGAGTGGGTACTTGGAAAAAATTTCAACTTTTTTCATCCAAAAAGTGAAAAAATCCAAATTTCATCTTTTTTAGTCTCAAAAGTGAAAAAATCTAATTTCAATTTCTTTCTTCAAAAAAGTGACACAGTCCGGTTCTGAGTGGGCACTTGGAAAAAATGTCTACTTTTTTCATGCAAAAAGTGAAAAAATCCAAATTCAATACATTTCCTCAAAAAAGTCACAAAGTCCCTTTCTGAATGGAGACTTAGAAAAAATTTCAACCTTTATCGTCCAAAAAGTAAAAACATCCAAATTTAATTTTCTTCTTCAAAGAAGTAAGAAATTCCCATTCTGACAAGGGACTTGGAAGCTCTTTTGACTTTTCACAAAAGTTGAATTTTTTTCTAAGTCCCATCTCATTATGAGATGGGACTTAGAAAAATAATCAACTTTTGTCTAAGTTGACATGTGTGCCGCTTCCATGTCAGAATGGGACATTTTGACTTATTGGATGGAAAGATAAACTTTTTTGATCCAAATAGTGAAAAAGTGCAAATTCATAGTTTTTGTCAAAAAAGTGACAAAGTCCCATTCTGAGTGGGCAATTGGAAAAAATGTCAACTTTTTTCACCAAAAAAGTGAAAAAATCCAAATTTAATCTTTTTTAGTCCCAAAAGTGAAAAAATCAAATTTAAATTTTTTCTTCAAAAAATTGAAAAAAATAAATTCTGAGTGTGCACTTGGAAAAAAATTCAACTTTTTTCACCAAAAAAGTGAAAAAATCCAAATTTAATTGTTTTTAGTCCCAAAAGTGAAATAATCTAATTTCAATTTTTTTCTCAAAAAAGTGAAAAAAAATCCATTCTGAGTGGGTACTTGGAAAAAATTACAACTTTTTTAATCCAAAAAGTGAAAAAATCCAAATTTAATTTTCTTCTTCAAAGAAGTAAGAAATTCCCATTCTGACAAGGGACTTGGAAGCTCTTTTGACTTTTCACAAAAGTTGAATTTTTTTCTAAGTCCCATCTCATTATGAGATGGGACTTAGAAAAATATTCAACTTTTGTCTAAGTTGACATGTGAGCCGCTTCCCATGTCAGAATGGGACATTTTGACTTATTGGATGGAAAGATAAACTTTTTTGATCCAAATAGTGAAAAAGTGCGAGTTCATAGTTTTTGTCAGAAAAGTGACAAAGTCCCATTCTGAGTGGGCACTTGGAAAAAATTTCAACTTTTTTCAGCAAAAAAGTGAAAAAATCCAAATTTCATCTTTTTTAGTCTCAAAACTGAAAAAATCAAATTTCAATTTTTTTCTTCAAAAAATTGACAAAAAATCCATTCTGAGTGGGCACTTGGAAAAAATTTCATCTTTTTTCACCAAAAAAGTGAAAAAATCAAAATTTAATCGTTTTTAGTCCCAAAAGTGAAAAAATCAAATTTCAATTTTTTTCTCAAAAAAGTGAAAAAAAATCCATTCTGAGTGGGTACTTGGAAAAAATTTCAACTTTTTTCATCCAAAAAGTGAAAAAATCCAAATTTCATCTTTTTTAGTCTCAAAAGTGAAAAAATCTAATTTCAATTTCTTTCTTCAAAAAAGTGACACAGTCCGGTTCTGAGTGGGCACTTGGAAAAAATGTCTACTTTTTTCATGCAAAAAGTGAAAAAATCCAAATTCAATACATTTCCTCAAAAAAGTCACAAAGTCCCTTTCTGAATGGGGACTTAGAAAAAATGTCAACCTTTATCGTCCAAAAAGTAAAAACATCCAAATTTAATTTTCTTCTTCAAAGAAGTAAGAAATTCCCATTCTGACAAGGGACTTGGAAGCTCTTTTGACTTTTCACAAAAGTTGAATTTTTTTCTAAGTCCCATCTCATTATGAGATGGGACTTAGAAAAATAATCAACTTTTGTCTAAGTTGACATGTGTGCCGCTTCCCATGTCAGAATGGGACATTTTGACTTATTGGATGGAAAGATAAACTTTTTTGATCCAAATAGTGAAAAAGTGCAAATTCATAGTTTTTGTCAAAAAAGTGACAAAGTCCCATTCTGAGTGGGCAATTGGAAAAAATTTCAACTTTTTTCACCAAAAAAGTGAAAAAATCCAAATTTAATCTTTTTTAGTCCCAAAAGTGAAAAAATCAAATTTCAATTTTTTCTTCAAAAAATTGAAAAAAATAAATTCTGAGTGTGCACTTGGAAAAAAATTCAACTTTTTTCACCAAAAAAGTGAAAAAATCCAAATTTAATTGTTTTTAGTCCCAAAAGTGAAATAATCTAATTTCAATTTTTTTCTCAAAAAAGTGAAAAAAAATCCATTCTGAGTGGGTACTTGGAAAAAATTACAACTTTTTTAATCCAAAAAGTGAAAAAATCCAAATTTAATTTTCTTCTTCAAAGAAGTAAGAAATTCCCATTCTGACAAGGGACTTGGAAGCTCTTTTGACTTTTCACAAAAGTTTAATTTTTTTCTAAGTCCCATCTCATTATGAGATGGGACTTAGAAAAATATTCAACTTTTGTCTAAGTTGACATGTGAGCCGCTTCCCATGTCAGAATGGGACATTTTGACTTATTGGATGGAAAGATAAACTTTTTTGATCCAAATAGTGAAAAAGTGCGAGTTCATTGTTTTTGTCAGAAAAGTGACAAAGTCCCATTCTGAGTGGGCACTTGGAAAAAATGTCAACTTTTTTCAGCAAAAAAGTGAAAAAATCCAAATTTCATCTTTTTTAGTCTCAAAACTGAAAAAATCAAATTTCAATTTTTTTCTTCAAAAAATTGACACAAAATCCATTCTGAGTGGGCACTTGGAAAAAATTTCATCTTTTTTCACCAAAAAAGTGAAAAAAACAAAATTTAATCGTTTTTAGTCCCAAAAGTGAAAAAATCAAATTTCAATTTTTTTCTAAAAAAAGTGAAAAAAATTCCATTCTGAGTGGGTACTTGGAAAAAATTTCAATTTTTTTAATCCAAAAAGTGAAAAAATCCACATTTCATATTTTTTAGTCCAAAAGTGAAAAAATCAAATTTCCATTTTTTTCTTCAAAAAAGTGACAAAGTCCGGTTCTGAGTGGGCACGTGGAAAAAATTTCTACTTTTTTCATCCAAAAAGTGAAAAAATCCAAATTCAATACATTTCTTCAAAAAGTCACAAAGTCCCATTCTGAATGGGGACTTAGAAAAAATTTCAACCTTTATCGTCCAAAAAGTAAAAACATCCAAATTTAATTTTCTTATTTCAAAGAAGTAAGAAATTCCCATTCTGACAAGGGACTTGGAAGCTCTTTTGACTTTTCACAAAAGTTGCATTTTTTTCTAAGTCCCATCTCATTATGAGATGGGACTTAGAAAAATATTCAACTTTTGTCTAAGTTGACATGTGTGCCGCTTCACATGTCAGAATGGGACATTTTGACTTATTGGAAGTAAAGATAAACTTTTTTGATCCAAATAGTGAAAAAGTGCAAATTCAAGTTTTTGTCAAAAAAGTGACAAAGTCCCATTCTGAGTGGGCAATTGGAAAAAATTTCAACTTTTTTCACCAAAAAAGTGAAAAAATCCAAATGTCATCTTTTTTAGTCCCAAAAGTGAAAAAATCAAATTTAAATTTTTGTCTTCAAAAAATTGAAAAAAAATCCATTTTGAGTGGGCACTTAAAAAAAATTTCAACTTTTTTCACCAAAAAAGTGAAAAAAAACAAATTTAATCGTTTTCAGTCCCAAAAGTGAAAAAATCAAATTTCAATTTTTTTCTCAAAAAAGTGAAAAAAATTCCATTCTGAGTGGGTACTTGGAAAAAATTTCAACTTTTTTCATCCAAAAAGTGAAAAAATCCAAATTTCATCTTTTTTTAGTCTCAAAAGTGAAAAAATCAAATTTCAATTTCTTTCTTCAAAAAAGTGACACAGTCCGGTTCTGAGTGGGCACTTGGAAAAAATGTCTACTTTTTTCATGCAAAAAGTGAAAAAATCCAAATTCAATACATTTCCTCAAAAAAGTCACAAAGTCCCATTCTGAATGGGGACTTAGAAAAAATTTCAACCTTTATCGTCCAAAAAGTAAAAACATCCAAATTTAATTTTCTTCTTCAAAGAAGTAAGAAATTCCCATTCTGACAAGGGACTTGGAAGCTCTTTTGACTTTTCACAAAAGTTGATTTTTTTTTCTAAGTCCCATCTCATTATGAGATGGGACTTAGAAAAATATTCAACTTTTGTCTAAGTTGACATGTGTGCCGCTTCCCATGTCAGAATGGGACATTTTGACTTTTTGGATGGAAAGATAAACTTTTTTGATCCAAATAGTGAAAAAGTGCGAATTCATAGTTTTTGTCAGAAAAGTGACAAAGTCCCATTCTGAGTGGGCACTTGGAAAAAATTTCAACTTTTTTCACCAAAAAAGTGAAAAAATCCAAATTTCATCTTTTTTAGTCTCAAAACTGAAAAAATCTAATTTCCATTTTTTTCTTCAAAAAATTGAAAAAAAATCCATTCTGAGTGGGCACTTGGAAAAAATTTCAACTTTTTTCACCAAAAAAGTGAAAAAATCAAAATTTAATCGTTTTTAGTCCCAAAAGTGAAATAATCTAATTTCAATTTTTTTCTCAAAAAAGTGAAAAAAAATCCATTCTGAGTGGGTACTTGGAAAAAATTACAACTTTTTTAATCCAAAAAGTGAAAAAATCCAAATTTAATTTCTTCTTCAAAGAAGTAAGAAATTCCCATTCTGACTAGGGACTTGGAAGCTCTTTTGACTTTTCACAAAAGTTGAATTTTTTTCTAAGTCCCATCTCATTATGAGATGGGACTTAGAAAAATATTCAACTTTTGTCTAAGTTGACATGTGAGCCGCTTCCCATGTCAGAATATGACATTTTGACTTATTGGATGGAAAGATAAACTTTTTTGATCCAAATAGTGAAAAAGTGCGAATTCATAGTTTTTGTCAGAAAAGTGACAAAGTCCCATTCTGAGTGGGCACCTGGAAAAAATTTCAACTTTTTTCACCAAAAAAGTGAAAAAATCCAAATTTCATCTTTTTTAGTCTCAAAACTGAAAAAATCAAATTTCAATTTTTTTCTTCAAAAAATTGAAAAAAATCCATTCTGAGTGGGCACTTGGAAAAAATTTCAACTTTTTTCACCAAAAAAGTGAAAAAATCTGAATGTAATCGTTTTTAGTCCCAAAAGTGAAAAAATCAAATTTCAATTTTTTTCTCAAGAAAGTGAAAAAAATTCCATTCTGAGTGGGTACTTGGAAAAAAATTCAATTTTTTTAATCCAAAAAGTGAAAAAATCCACATTTCATCTTTTTTAGTCCTAAAAGTGAAAAAAACAAATTTCCATTTTTTTCTTCAAAAAAGTGACAAAGTCCGGTTCTGAGTGGGCACGTGGAAAAAATTTCTACTTTTTTCATCCAAAAAGTGAAAAAATCCAAATTCAATACATTTCTTCAAAAAGTCACAAAGTCCCATTCTGAATGGGGACTTAGAAAAAATTTCAACCTTTATCGTCCAAAAAGCGAAAACATCCAAATTTAATTTTCTTCTTCAAAGAAGTAAGAAATTCCCATTCTGACAAGGGACTTGGAAGCTCTTTTGACTTTTCACAAAAGTTGAATTTTTTTCTAAGTCCCATCTCATTATGAGATGGGACTTAGAAATATATTCAACTTTTGTCTAAGTTGACATGTGTGCCGCTTCACATGTTAGAATGGGACATTTTGACTTATTGGAAGTAAAGATAAACTTTTTTGATCCAAATAGTGAAAAAGTGCAAATTCATAGTTTTTGTCAAAAAAGTGACAAAGTCCCATTCTGAGTGGGCAATTGGAAAAAATTTCAACTTTTTTCACCAAAAAAGTGAAAAAATCCAAATTTCATCTTTGTAGTCCAAAAAGTGAAAAAATCAAATTTCAATTTTTTTCTTAAAAAAATTGAAAAAAAAATCCATTTTGAGTGGGCACTTGGAAAAAATTTCAACTTTTTTTCACCAAAAAAGTGAAAAAACCCACATTTAATCGTTTTTAGTGCCAAAAGTGAAAAAATCAAATTTCAATTTTTTTCTCAAAAAAGTGAAAAAAAATCCATTCTGAGTGGGTACTTGGAAAAAATTTCATCTTTTTTCATCCAAAAAGTGAAAAAATCCAAATTTCATCTTTTTTAGTCTCAAAAGTGAAAAAAATCAAATTTCAATTTCTTTCTTCAAAAAAGTGACACAGTCCGGTTCTGAGTGGGCACTTGGAAAAAATTTCTACTTTTTTCATCCAAAAAGTGAAAAAATCCAAATTCAATACATTCCTAAAAAAGTCACAAAGTCCCATTCTGAATGGGGACTTGGAAAAAATTACAACTTTTTTAATCCAAAAAGTGAAAAAATCCAAATTTAATTTTCTACTTCAAAGAAGTAAGAAATTCCCATTCTGACAAGGGACTTGGAAGCTCTTTTGACTTTTCACAAAAGTTGAATTTTTTTCTAAGTCCCATCTCATTATGAGATGGGACTTAGAAAAATATTCAACTTTTGTCTAAGTTGACATGTGTGCCGCTTCCCATGTCAGAATGGGACATTTTGACTTATTGGATGGAAAGATAAACTTTTTTGATCCAAATAGTGAAAAAGTACGAATTCATAGTTTTTGTCAGAAAAGTGGCAAAGTCCCATTCTCAGTGGGCAATTGGAAAAAATTTCAACTTTTTTCACCAAAAAAGTGAAAAAAATCCAAATTTCATCTTTTTTAGTCCCAAAGTGAAAAAATCAATTTCAATTTTTTTCTTCAAAAAATTGAAAAAAAATCCATTTTCAGTGGGCACTTAAAAAAAATTTCAACTTTTTTCACCAAAAAAGTGAAAAAAACCAAATTTAATCGTTTCAGTCCCAAAAGTGAAAAAATCAAATTTCAATTTTTTTCTCAAAAAGTGAAAAAAAAATCCATTCTGAGTGGGTACTTGGAAAAAATTTCAACTTTTTTCATCCAAAAAGTGAAAAAATCCAAATTTCATCTTTTTTAGTCTCAAAAGTGAAATAATCTAATTTAAAAAAAATTCTCAAAAAAGTGAAAAAAAATCCATTCTGAGTGGGTACTTGGAAAAAATTACAACTTTTTTAATCCAAAAAGTGAAAAAATCCAAATTTAATTTTCTACTTCAAAGAAGTAAGAAATTCCCATTCTGACAAGGGACTTGGAAGCTCTTTTGACTTTTCACAAAAGTTGAATTTTTTTCTAAGTCCCATCTCATTATGAGATGGGACTTAGAAAAATATTCAACTTTTGTCTAAGTTGACATGTGTGCCGCTTCCCATGTCAGAATGGGACATTTTGACTTATTGGATGGAAAGATAAACTTTTTTGATCCAAATAGTGAAAAAGTGTGAATTCATAGTTTTTGTCAGAAAAGTGACAAAGTCCCATTCTGAGTGGGCACTTGGAAAAAATTTCAACTTTTTTCACCAAAAAAGTGAAAAAATCCAAATTTCATCTTTTTTAGTCTCAAAACTGAAAAAATCAAATTTCAATTTATTTCTTCAAAACATTGAAAAAAAATCCATTCTGAGTGGGCACTTGGAAAAAATTTCTACTTTTTTCACCAAAAAAGTGAAAAAATCCAAATGTAATCGTTTTTAGTCCCAAAAGTGAAAAAATCAAATTAAAATTTTTTTCTCAAAAAAGTGAAAAAAATTCCATTCTGAGTGGGTACTTGGAAAAAATTTCAATTTTTTTAATCCAAAAAGTGAAAAAATCCACATTTCATATTTTTTAGTCCCAAAGGTGAAAAAATCAAATTTCCATTTTTTTCTTCAAAAAAGTGACAAAGTCCGGTTCTGAGTGGGCACGTGGAAAAAACTTCTACTTTTTTCATCCAAAAAGTGAAAAAATCCAAATTCAATACATTTCTTCAAAAAGTCACAAAGTCCCATTCTGAATGGGGACTTAGAAAAAATTTCAACCTTTATCGTCCAAAAAGTGAAAACATCCAAATTTAATTTTCTTCTTCAAAGAAGTAAGAAATTCCCATTCTGACAAGGGACTTGGAAGCTCTTTTGACTTTTCACAAAAGTTGAATTTTTTTCTAAGTCCCATCTCATTATGAGATGGGACTTAGAAAAATATTCAACTTTTGTCTAAGTTGACATGTGTGCCGCTTCACATGTCAGAATGGGACATTTTGACTTATTGGATGGAAAGATAAACTTTTTTGATCCAAATAGTGAAAAAGTGCAAATTCATAGTTTTTGTCAAAAAAGTGGCAAAGTCCCATTCTCAGTGGGCAATTGGAAAAAATTTCAACTTTTTTCACCAAAAAAGTGAAAAAATCCAAATTTCATCTTTTTTAGTCCCAAAAGTGAAAAAATCAATTTCAATTTTTTTCTTCAAAAAATTGAAAAAAAATCCATTTTGAGTGGGCACTTAAAAAAAATTTCAACTTTTTTCACCAAAAAAGTGAAAAAAACCAAATTTAATCGTTTTCAGTCCCAAAAGTGAAAAAATCAAATTTCAATTTTTTTCTCAAAAAAGTGAAAAAAAATCCATTCTGAGTGGGTACTTGGAAAAAATTTCAACTTTTTTCATCCAAAAAGTGAAAAAATCCAAATTTCATCTTTTTTAGTCTCAAAAGTGAAAAAATCAAATTTCAATTTCTTTCTTCAAAAAAGTGACACAGTCCGGTTCTGAGTGGGCACTTGGAAAAAAATTCTACTTTTTTCATCCAAAAAGTGAAAAAATCTAAATTCAATACATTTCCTCAAAAAAGTCACAAAGTCCCATTCTGAATGGGGACTTAGAAAAAATTTAAACCTTTATCGTCCAAAAAGTAAAAACATCCAAATTTAATTTTCTTCTTCAAAGAAGTAAGAAATTCCCATTCTGACAAGGGACTTGGAAGCTCTTTTGACTTTTCACAAAAGTTGAATTTTTTTCTAAGTCCCATCTCATTATGAGATGGGACTTAGAAAAATATTCAACTTTTGTCTAAGTTGACATGTGTGCCGCTTCACATGTCAGAATGGGACATTTTGACTTATTGGATGGAAAGATAAACTTTTTTGATCCAAATAGTGAAAATGTGCAAATTCATAGTTTTTGTCAAAAAAGTGACAAAGTCCCATTCTGAGTGGGCAATTGGTAAAAATTTCAACTTTTTTCACCAAAAAAGTGAAAAAATCCAAATTTCATCTTTTTTAGTCCCAAAAGTGAAAAAATCAAATTTCAATTTTTTCTTCAAAAAATTGAAAAAAATAAATTCTGAGTGTGCACTTGGAAAAAATTTCAACTTTTTTCACCAAAAAAGTGAAAAAATCCAAATTTAATCGTTTTTAGTCCCAAAAGTGAAATAATCTAATTTCAAATTTTTTCTCAAAAAAGTGAAAAAAAATCCATTCTGAGTGGGTACTTGGAAAAAATTACAACTTTTTTAGTCCAAAAAGTGAAAAAATCCAAATTTAATTTTCTACTTCAAAGAAGTAAGAAATTCCCATTCTGACAAGGGACTTGGAAGCTCTTTTGACTTTTCACAAAAGTTGAATTTTTTTCTAAGTCCCATCTCATTATGAGATGGGACTTAGAAAAATATTCAACTTTTGTCTAAGTTGACATGTGTGCCGCTTCCCATGTCAGAATGGGAAATTTTGACTTATTGGATGGAAAGATAAACTTTTTTGATCCAAATAGTGAAAAAGTGCGAATTCATAGTTTTTGTCAGAAAAGTGAAAAAGTCCCATTCTGAGTGGGCACTTGGAAAAAATTTCAACTTTTTTCAGCAAAAAAGTGAAAAAATCCAAATTTCATCTTTTTTAGTCTCAAAACTGAAAAAATCAAATTTCAATTTTTTTCTTCAAAAAATTGACAAAAAATCCATTCTGAGTGGGCACTTGGAAAAAATTTCAACTTTTTTCACCAAAAAAGTGAAAAAATCAAAATTTAATCGTTTTTAGTCCCAAAAGTGAAAAAATCAAATTTCAAGTTTTTTCTCAAAAAAGTGAAAAAAATTCCATTCTGAGTGGGTACTTGGAAAAAATTTCAATTTTTTTAATCCAAAAAGTGAAAAAATCCACATTTCATATTTTTCAGTCCCAAAAGTGAAAAAATCAAATTTCCATTTTTTTCTTCAAAAAAGTGACAAAGTCCGGTTCTGAGTGGGCACGTGGAAAAAATTTCTACTTTTTTCATCCAAAAAGTGAAAAAATCCAAATTCAATACATTTCTTCAAAAAGTCACAAAGTCCCATTCTGAATGGGGACTTAGAAAAAATTTCAACCTTTATCGTCCAAAAAGTGAAAACATCCAAATTTAATTTTCTTCTTCAAAGAAGTAAGAAATTCCCATTCTGACAAGGGACTTGGAAGCTCTTTTGACTTTTCACAAAAGTTGAATTTTTTTCTAAGTCCCATCTCATTATGAGATGGGACTTAGAAAAATATTCAACTTTTGTCTAAGTTGACATGTGTGCCGCTTCACATGTCAGAATGGGACATTTTGACTTATTGGAAGTAAAGATAAACTTTTTTGATACAAATAGTGAAAAAGTGCAAATTCATAGTTTTTGTCAAAAAAGAGACAAAGTCCCATTCTGAGTGGGCAATTGGAAAAAATTTCAACTTTTTTCACCAAAAAAGTGAAAAAAAAACAAATTTAATCGTTTTTAGTCCCAAAAGTGAAAAAATCAAATTTCAATTTTTTTCTCAAAAAAGTGAAAAAAATTCCATTCTGAGTGGGTACTTGGAAAAAAATTCAACTTTTTTCATCCAAAAAGTGAAAAAATCCAAATTTCATCTTTTTTAGTCTCAAAAGTGAAAAAATCTAATTTCAATTTCTTTCTTCAAAAAAGTGACACAGTCCGGTTCTGAGTGGGCACTTGGAAAAAATGTCTACTTTTTTCATGCAAAAAGTGAAAAAATCCAAATTCAATACATTTCCTCAAAAAAGTCACAAAGTCCCTTTCTGAATGGGGACTTAGAAAAAATTTCAACCTTTATCGTCCAAAAAGTAAAAACATCCAAATTTAATTTTCTTCTTCAAAGAAGTAAGAAATTCCCATTCTGACAAGGGACTTGGAAGCTCTTTTGACTTTTCACAAAAGTTGAATTTTTTTCTAAGTCCCATCTCATTATGAGATGGGACTTAGAAAAATAATCAACTTTTGTCTAAGTTGACATGTGTGCCGCTTCCCATGTCAGAATGGGACATTTTGACTTATTGGATGGAAAGATAAACTTTTTTGATCCAAATAGTGAAAAAGTGCAAATTCATAGTTTTTGTCAAAAAAGTGACAAAGTCCCATTCTTAGTGGGCAATTGGAAAAAATTTCAACTTTTTTCACCAAAAAAGTGAAAAAATCCAAATTTAATCTTTTTTAGTCCCAAAAGTGAAAAAATCAAATTTCAATTTTTTCTTCAAAAAATTGAAAAAAATAAATTCTGAGTGTGCACTTGGAAAAAATTTCAACTTTTTTCACCAAAAAAGTGAAAAAATCCAAATTTAGTTGTTTTTAGTCCCAAAAGTGAAATAATCTAATTTCAATTTTTTTCTCAAAAAAGTGAAAAAAAATCCATTCTGAGTGGGTACTTGGAAAAAATTACAACTTTTTTAATCCAAAAAGTGAAAAAATCCAAATTTAATTTTCTTCTTCAAAGAAGTAAGAAATTCCCATTCTGACAAGGGACTTGGAAGCTCTTTTGACTTTTCACAAAAGTTGAATTTTTTTCTAAGTCCCATCTCATTATGAGATGGGACTTAGAAAAATATTCAACTTTTGTCTAAGTTGACATGTGAGCCGCTTCCCATGTCAGAATGGGACATTTTGACTTATTGGATGGAAAGATAAACTTTTTTGATCCAAATAGTAAAAAAGTGCGAGTTCATAGTTTTTGTCAGAAAAGTGACAAAGTCCCATTCTGAGTGGGCACTTGGAAAAAATTTCAACTTTTTTCAGCAAAAAAGTGAAAAAATCCAAATTTCATCTTTTTTAGTCTCAAAACTGAAAAAATCAAATTTCAATTTTTTTCTTCAAAAAATTGACAAAAAATCCATTCTGAGTGGGTACTTGGAAAAAATTACAACTTTTTTAATCCAAAAAGTGAAAAAATCCAAATTTAATTTTCTTCTTCAAAGAAGTAAGAAATTCCCATTCTGACAAGGGACTTGGAAGCTCTTTTGACTTTTCACAAAAGTTGAATTTTTTTCTAAGTCCCATCTCATTATGAGATGGGACTTAGAAAAATATTCAACTTTTGTCTAAGTTGACATGTGAGCCGCTTCCCATGTCAGAATGGGACATTTTGACTTATTGGATGGAAAGATAAACTTTTTTGATCCAAATAGTGAAAAAGTGCGAGTTCATAGTTTTTGTCAGAAAAGTGACAAAGTCCCATTCTGAGTGGGCACTTGGAAAAAATTTCAACTTTTTTCAGCAAAAAAGTGAAAAAATCCAAATTTCATCTTTTTTAGTCTCAAAACTGAAAAAATCAAATTTCAATTTTTTTCTTCAAAAAATTGACAAAAAATCCATTCTGAGTGGGCACTTGGAAAAAATTTCATCTTTTTTCACCAAAAAAGTGAAAAAAACAAAATTTAATCGTTTTTAGTCCCAAAAGTGAAAAAATCAAATTTCAATTTTTTTCTCAAAAAAGTGAAAAAAATTCCATTCTGAGTGGGTACTTGGAAAAAATTTCAACTTTTTTCATCCAAAAAGTGAAAAAATCCAAATTTCATCTTTTTTAGTCTCAAAAGTGAAAAAATCTAATTTCAATTTCTTTCTTCAAAAAGTGACACAGTCCGGTTCTGAGTGGGCACTTGGAAAAAATGTCTACTTTTTTCATGCAAAAAGTGAAAAAATCCAAATTCAATACATTTCCTCAAAAAAGTCACAAAGTCCCTTTCTGAATGGGGACTTAGAAAAAATTTCAACCTTTATCGTCCAAAAAGTAAAAACATCCAAATTTAATTTTCTTCTTCAAAGAAGTAAGAAATTCCCATTCTGACAAGGGACTTGGAAGCTCTTTTGACTTTTCACAAAAGTTGAATTTTTTTTCTAAGTCCCATCTCATTATGAGATGGGACTTAGAAAAATATTCAACTTTTGTCTAAGTTGACATGTGTGCCGCTTCACATGTCAGAATGGGACATTTTGACTTATTGGAAGTAAAGATAAACTTTTTTGATACAAATAGTGAAAAAGTGCAAATTCATAGTTTTTGTCAAAAAAGAGACAAAGTCCCATTCTGAGTGGGCAATTGGAAAAAATTTCAACTTTTTTCACCAAAAAAGTGAAAAAAAACAAATTTAATCGTTTTTAGTCCCAAAAGTGAAAAAATCAAATTTCAATTTTTTTTCTCAAAAAAGTGAAAAAAATTCCATTCTGAGTGGGTACTTGGAAAAAAATTCAACTTTTTTCATCCAAAAAGTGAAAAAATCCAAATTTCATCTTTTTTAGTCTCAAAAGTGAAAAAATCTAATTTCAATTTCTTTCTTCAAAAAAGTGACACAGTCCGGTTCTGAGTGGGCACTTGGAAAAAATGTCTACTTTTTTCATGCAAAAAGTGAAAAAATCCAAATTCAATACATTTCCTCAAAAAAGTCACAAAGTCCCTTTCTGAATGGGGGACTTAGAAAAAATTTCAACCTTTATCGTCCAAAAAGTAAAAACATCCAAATTTAATTTTCTTCTTCAAAGAAGTAAGAAATTCCCATTCTGACAAGGGACTTGGAAGCTCTTTTGACTTTTCACAAAAGTTGAATTTTTTTCTAAGTCCCATCTCATTATGAGATGGGACTTAGAAAAATAATCAACTTTTGTCTAAGTTGACATGTGTGCCGCTTCCCATGTCAGAATGGGACATTTTGACTTATTGGATGGAAAGATAAACTTTTTTGATCCAAATAGTGAAAAAGTGCAAATTCATAGTTTTTGTCAAAAAAGTGACAAAGTCCCATTCTGAGTGGGCAATTGGAAAAAATTTCAACTTTTTTCACCAAAAAAGTGAAAAAATCCAAATTTAATCTTTTTTAGTCCCAAAAGTGAAAAAATCAAATTTCAATTTTTTCTTCAAAAAATTGAAAAAAATAAATTCTGAGTGTGCACTTGGAAAAAATTTCAACTTTTTTCACCAAAAAAGTGAAAAAATCCAAATTTAATTGTTTTTAGTCCCAAAAGTGAAATAATCTAATTTCAATTTTTTTCTCAAAAAAGTGAAAAAAAATCCATTCTGAGTGGGTACTTGGAAAAAATTACAACTTTTTTAATCCAAAAAGTGAAAAAATCCAAATTTAATTTTCTTCTTCAAAGAAGTAAGAAATTCCCATTCTGACAAGGGACTTGGAAGCTCTTTTGACTTTTCACAAAAGTTGAATTTTTTTCTAAGTCCCATCTCATTATGAGATGGGACTTAGAAAAATATTCAACTTTTGTCTAAGTTGACATGTGAGCCGCTTCCCATGTCAGAATGGGACATTTTGACTTATTGGATGGAAAGATAAACTTTTTTGATCCAAATAGTGAAAAAGTGCGAGTTCATAGTTTTAGTCAGAAAAGTGACAAAGTCCCATTCTGAGTGGGCACTTGGAAAACATTTCAACTTTTTTCAGCAAAAAAGTGAAAAAAT
Organism: Pleurodeles waltl; assembly: GCF_031143425.1. Taxonomy (NCBI): domain Eukaryota; kingdom Metazoa; phylum Chordata; class Amphibia; order Caudata; family Salamandridae; genus Pleurodeles; species Pleurodeles waltl. Next base: position 29,185 of record NW_027150203.1, on the reverse strand, counting down.
CCAAATTTCATCTTTTTTAGTCTCAAAACTGAAAAAATCAAATTTCAATTTTTTTCTTCAAAAAATTGACAAAAAATCCATTCTGAGTGGGCACTTGGAAAAAATGTCATCTTTTTTCACCAAAAAAGTGAAAAAATCAAAATTTAATCGTTTTTAGTCCCAAAAGTGAAAAATCAAATTTCAATTTTTTTCTAAAAAAAGTGAAAAAAATTCCATTCTGAGTGGGTACTTGGAAAAAATTTCAATTTTTTTAATCCAAAAAGTGAAAAAATCCACATTTCATATTTTTTAGTCCCAAAAGTGAAAAAATCAAATTTCCATTTTTTTCTTCAAAAAAGTGACAAAGTCCGGTTCTGAGTGGGCACGTGGAAAAAATTTCTACTTTTTTCATCCAAAAAGTGAAAAAATCCAAATTCAATACATTTCTTCAAAAAGTCACAAAGTCCCATTCTGAATGGGGACTTAGAAAAAATTTCAACCTTTATCGTCCAAAAAGTGAAAACATCCAAATTTAATTTTCTTCTTCAAAGAAGTAAGAAATTCCCATTCTGACAAGGGACTTGGAAGCTCTTTTGACTTTTCACAAAAGTTGCATTTTTTCTAAGTCCCATCTCATTATGAGATGGGACTTAGAAAAATATTCAACTTTTGTCTAAGTTGACATGTGTGCCGCTTCACATGTCAGAATGGGACATTTTGACTTATTGGAAGTAAAGATAAACTTTTTTGATCCAAATAGTGAAAAAGTGCAAATTCATAGTTTTTGTCAAAAAAGTGACAAAGTCCCATTCTGAGTGGGCAATTGGAAAAAATTTCAACTTTTTTCACCAAAAAAGTGAAAAAATCCAAATTTCATCTTTTTTAGTCCCAAAAGTGAAAAAATCAAATTTAAATTTTTGTCTTCAAAAAATTGAAAAAAAATCCATTTTGAGTGGGCACTTAAAAAAAATTTCAACTTTTTTCACCAAAAAAGTGAAAAAAACCAAATTTAATCGTTTTCAGTCCCAAAAGTGAAAAAATCAAATTTCAATTTTTTTCTCAAAAAAGTGAAAAAAATTCCATTCTGAGTGGGTACTTGGAAAAAATTTCAACTTTTTTCATCCAAAAAGTGAAAAAATCCAAATTTCATCTTTTTTTAGTCTCAAAAGTGAAAAAATCAAATTTCAATTTCTTTCTTCAAAAAAGTGACACAGTCCGGTTCTGAGTGGGCACTTGGAAAAAATGTCTACTTTTTTCATGCAAAAAGTGAAAAAATCCAAATTCAATACATTTCCTCAAAAAAGTCACAAAGTCCCATTCTGAATGGGGACTTAGAAAAAATTTCAAACTTTATCGTGCAAAAAGTAAAAACATCCAAATTTAATTTTCTTCTTCAAAGAAGTAAGAAATTCCCATTCTGACAAGGGACTTGGAAGCTCTTTTGACTTTTCACAAAAGTTGATTTTTTTTCTAAGTCCCATCTCATTATGAGATGGGACTTAGAAAAATATTCAACTTTTGTCTAAGTTGACATGTGTGCCGCTTCCCATGTCAGAATGGGACATTTTGACTTTTTGGATGGAAAGATAAACTTTTTTGATCCAAATAGTGAAAAAGTGCGAATTCATAGTTTTTGTCAGAAAAGTGACAAAGTCCCATTCTGAGTGGGCACTTGGAAAAAATTTCAACTTTTTTCACCAAAAAAGTGAAAAAATCCAAATTTCATCTTTTTTAGTCTCAAAACTGAAAAAATCTAATTTCCATTTTTTTCTTCAAAAAATTGAAAAAAAATCCATTCTGAGTGGGCACTTGGAAAAAAAATTCAACTTTTTTCACCAAAAGAGTGAAAAAAAAACAATTTTAATCGTTTTTAGTCCCAAAAGTGAAAAAATCTAATTTCAATTTTTTTCTCAAAAAAGTGAAAAAAAATCCATTCTGAGTGGGTACTTGGAAAAAATTTCAACTTTTTTCATCCAAAAAGTGAAAAAATCCAAATTTCATCTTTTTTAGTCTCAAAAGTGAAAAAATCAAATTTCAATTTCTTTCTTCAAAAAAGTGACACAGTCCGGTTCTGAGTGGGCACTTGGAAGAAATTTCTACTTTTTTCATCCAAAAAGTGAAAAAATCCAAATTCAATACATTTCCTCAAAAAGTCACAAAGTCCCATTCTGAATGGGGACTTAGAAAAAATGTCAACCTTTATCGTCCAAAAAGTAAAAACATCCAAATTTAATTTTCTTCTTCAAAGAAGTAAGAAATTCCCATTCTGACAAGGGACTTGGAAGCTCTTTTGACTTTTCACAAAAGTTGAATTTTTTTCTAAGTCCCATCTCATTATGAGATGGGACTTAGAAAAATATTCAACTTTTGTCTAAGTTGACATGTGAGCCGCTTCCCATGTCAGAATGGGACATTTTGACTTATTGGATGGAAAGATAAACTTTTTTGATCCAAATAGTGAAAAAGTGCGAGTTCATAGTTTTAGTCAGAAAAGTGACAAAGTCCCATTCTGAGTGGGCACTTGGAAAACATTTCAACTTTTTTCAGCAAAAAAGTGAAAAAATCCAAATTTCATCTTTTTTAGTCTCAAAACTGAAAAAATCAAATTTCAATTTTTTTCTTCAAAAAATTGACAAAAAATCCATTCTGAGTGGGCACTTGGAAAAAATGTCATCTTTTTTCACCAAAAAAGTGAAAAAATCAAAATTTAATCGTTTTTAGTCCCAAAAGTGAAAAAATCAAATTTCAATTTTTTTCTAAAAAAAGTGAAAAAAATTCCATTCTGAGTGGGTACTTGGAAAAAATTTCAATTTTTTTAATCCAAAAAGTGAAAAAATCCACATTTCATATTTTTTAGTCCCAAAAGTGAAAAAATCAAATTTCCATTTTTTTCTTCAAAAAAGTGACAAAGTCCGGTTCTGAGTGGGCACGTGGAAAAAATTTCTACTTTTTTCATCCAAAAAGTGAAAAAATCCAAATTCAATACATTTCTTCAAAAAGTCACAAAGTCCCATTCTGAATGGGGACTTAGAAAAAATTTCAACCTTTATCGTCCAAAAAGTGAAAACATCCAAATTTAATTTTCTTCTTCAAAGAAGTAAGAAATTCCCATTCTGACAAGGGACTTGGAAGCTCTTTTGACTTTTCACAAAAGTTGCATTTTTTTTCTAAGTCCCATCTCATTATGAGATGGGACTTAGAAAAATATTCAACTTTTGTCTAAGTTGACATGTGTGCCGCTTCACATGTCAGAATGGGACATTTTGACTTATTGGAAGTAAAGATAAACTTTTTTGATCCAAATAGTGAAAAAGTGCAAATTCATAGTTTTTGTCAAAAAAGTGACAAAGTCCCATTCTGAGTGGGCAATTGGAAAAAATTTCAACTTTTTTCACCAAAAAAGTGAAAAAATCCAAATTTCATCTTTTTTAGTCCCAAAAGTGAAAAAATCAAATTTAAATTTTTGTCTTCAAAAAATTGAAAAAAAATCCATTTTGAGTGGGCACTTAAAAAAAATTTCAACTTTTTTCACCAAAAAAGTGAAAAAAACCAAATTTAATCGTTTTCAGTCCCAAAAGTGAAAAAATCAAATTTCAATTTTTTTCTCAAAAAAGTGAAAAAAATTCCATTCTGAGTGGGTACTTGGAAAAAATTTCAACTTTTTTCATCCAAAAAGTGAAAAAATCCAAATTTCATCTTTTTTTAGTCTCAAAAGTGAAAAAATCAAATTTCAATTTCTTTCTTCAAAAAAGTGACACAGTCCGGTTCTGAGTGGGCACTTGGAAAAAATGTCTACTTTTTTCATGCAAAAAGTGAAAAAATCCAAATTCAATACATTTCCTCAAAAAAGTCACAAAGTCCCATTCTGAATGGGGACTTAGAAAAAATTTCAAACTTTATCGTGCAAAAAGTAAAAAACATCCAAATTTAATTTTCTTCTTCAAAGAAGTAAGAAATTCCCATTCTGACAAGGGACTTGGAAGCTCTTTTGACTTTTCACAAAAGTTGATTTTTTTTCTAAGTCCCATCTCATTATGAGATGGGACTTAGAAAAATATTCAACTTTTGTCTAAGTTGACATGTGTGCCGCTTCCCATGTCAGAATGGGACATTTTGACTTTTTGGATGGAAAGATAAACTTTTTTGATCCAAATAGTGAAAAAGTGCGAATTCATAGTTTTTGTCAGAAAAGTGACAAAGTCCCATTCTGAGTGGGCACTTGGAAAAAATTTCAACTTTTTTCACCAAAAAAGTGAAAAAATCCAAATTTCATCTTTTTTAGTCTCAAAACTGAAAAAATCTAATTTCCATTTTTTTCTTCAAAAAATTGAAAAAAAATCCATTCTGAGTGGGCACTTGGAAAAAAATTCAACTTTTTTCACCAAAAGAGTGAAAAAAAACAATTTTAAATCGTTTTTAGTCCCAAAAGTGAAAAAATCTAATTTCAATTTTTTTCTCAAAAAAGTGAAAAAAAATCCATTCTGAGTGGGTACTTGGAAAAAATTTCAACTTTTTTCATCCAAAAAGTGAAAAAATCCAAATTTCATCTTTTTTAGTCTCAAAAGTGAAAAAATCAAATTTCAATTTCTTTCTTCAAAAAAGTGACACAGTCCGGTTCTGAGTGGGCACTTGGAAGAAATTTCTACTTTTTTCATCCAAAAAGTGAAAAAATCCAAATTCAATACATTTCCTCAAAAAAGTCACAAAGTCCCATTCTGAATGGGGACTTAGAAAAAATGTCAACCTTTATCGTCCAAAAAGTAAAAACATCCAAATTTAATTTTCTTCTTCAAAGAAGTAAGAAATTCCCATTCTGACAAGGGACTTGGAAGCTCTTTTGACTTTTCACAAAAGTTGAATTTTTTTCTAAGTCCCATCTCATTATGAGATGGGACTTAGAAAAATATTCAACTTTTGTCTAAGTTGACATGTGTGCCGCTTCACATGTCAGAATGGGACATTTTGACTATTGGATGGAAAGATAAACTTTTTTGATCCAAATAGTGAAATAGTGCAAATTCATAGTTTTTGTCAAAAAAGTGACAAAGTCCCATTCTGAGTGGGCAATTGGAAAAAATTTGAACTTTTTTCACAAAAAAAGTGAAAAAATCCAAATTTCATCTTTTTTAGTCCCAAAAGTGAAAAAATCAAATTTCAATTTTTTCTTCAAAAAATTGAAATAATTAAATTCTGAGTGTGCACTTGGAAAAAAATTCAACTTTTTTCACCAAAAAAGTGAAAAAAATCCAAATTTAATCGTTTTTAGTCCCAAAAGTGAAATAATCTAATTTCAATTTTTTTCTCAAAAAAGTGAAAAAAAATCCATTCTGAGTGGGTACTTGAAAAAAATTACAACTTTTTTAATCCAAAAAGTGAAAAAATCCAAATTTAATTTTCTACTTCAAAGAAGTAAGAAATTCCCATTCTGACAAGGGACTTGGAAGCTCTTTTGACTTTTCACAAAAGTTGAATTTTTTTCTAAGTCCCATCTCATTATGAGATGGGACTTAGAAAAATATTCAACTTTTGTCTAAGTTGACATGTGTGCCGCTTCCCATGTCAGAATGGGACATTTTGACTTATTGGATGGAAAGATAAACTTTTTTGATCCAAATAGTGAAAAAGTGCGAATTCATAGTTTTTGTCAGAAAAGTGACAAAGTCCCATTCTGAGTGGGCACTTGGAAAAAATTTCAACTTTTTTCGCCAAAAAAGTGAAAAAATCCAAATTTCATCTTTTTTAGTCTCAAAACTGCAAAAATCAAATTTCAATTTTTTTCTTCAAAAAATTGAAAAAAAATCCATTCTGAGTGGGCAATTGGAAAAAATTTCAACTTTTTTCACCAAAAAAGTGAAAAAATCCAAATTTCATCTTTTTAGTCCCAAAAGTGAAAAAATCAAATTTAAATTTTTGTCTTCAAAAAATTGAAAAAAAATCCATTTTGAGTGGGTACTTGGAAAAAATTCAACTTTTTTCATCCAAAAAGTGAAAAAAAACAAATTTATTCGTTTTCAGTCCCAAAAGTGAAAAAATCAAATTTCAATTTTTTTCTCAAAAAAGTGAAAAAAATTCCATTCTGAGTGGGTACTTGGAAAAAATTTCAACTATTTTCACCAAAAAAGTGAAAAAATCCAAATTTCATCTTTTTTAGTCTCAAAACTGAAAAAATCTAATTTCCATTTTTTTCTTCAAAAAATTGAAAAAAAATCCATTCTGAGTGGGCACTTGGAAAAAATTTCAACTTTTTTCACCAAAAAAGTGAAAAAATCAAAATTTAATCGTTTTTAGTCCCAAAAGTGAAAAAATCAAATTTCAAGTTTTTTCTCAAAAAAGTGAAAAAAATTCCATTCTGAGTGGGTACTTGGAAAAAATTTCAATTTTTTTAATCCAAAAAGTGAAAAAATCCACATTTCATATTTTTCAGTCCCAAAAGTGAAAAAATCAAATTTCCATTTTTTTCTTCAAAAAAGTGACAAAGTCCGGTTCTGAGTGGGCACGAGGAAAAAATTTCTACTTTTTTCATCCAAAAAGTGAAAAAATCCAAATTCAATACATTTCTTCAAAAAGTCACAAAGTCCCATTCTGAATGGGGACTTAGAAAAAATTTCAACCTTTATCGTCCAAAAAGTGAAAACATCCAAATTTAATTTTCTTCTTCAAAGAAGTAAGAAATTCCCATTCTGACAAGGGACTTGGAAGCTCTTTTGACTTTTCACAAAAGTTGAATTTTTTTCTAAGTCCCATCTCATTATGAGATGGGACTTAGAAAAATATTCAACTTTTGTCTAAGTTGACATGTGTGCCGCTTCACATGTCAGAATGGGACATTTTGACTTATTGGAAGTAAAGATAAACTTTTTTGATACAAATAGTGAAAAAGTGCAAATTCATAGTTTTTGTCAAAAAAGAGACAAAGTCCCATTCTGAGTGGGCAATTGGAAAAAATTTCAACTTTTTTCACCAAAAAAGTGAAAAAAACAAATTTAATCGTTTTTAGTCCAAAAGTGAAAAAATCAAATTTCAATTTTTTTCTCAAAAAAGTGAAAAAAATTCCATTCTGAGTGGGTACTTGGAAAAAAATTCAACTTTTGTCATCCAAAAAGTGAAAAAATCCAAATTTCATCTTTTTTAGTCTCAAAAGTGAAAAAATCTAATTTCAATTTCTTTCTTCAAAAAAGTGACACAGTCCGGTTCTGAGTGGGCACTTGGAAAAAATGTCTACTTTTTTCATGCAAAAAGTGAAAAAATCCAAATTCAATACATTTCCTCAAAAAAGTCACAAAGTCCCTTTCTGAATGGGGACTTAGAAAAAAATTCAACCTTTATCGTCCAAAAAGTAAAAACATCCAAATTTAATTTTCTTCTTCAAAGAAGTAAGAAATTCCCATTCTGACAAGGGACTTGGAAGCTCTTTTGACTTTTCACAAAAGTTGAATTTTTTTCTAAGTCCCATCTCATTATGAGATGGGACTTAGAAAAATAATCAACTTTTGTCTAAGTTGACATGTGTGCCGCTTCCCATGTCAGAATGGGACATTTTGACTTATTGGATGGAAAGATAAACTTTTTTTGATCCAAATAGTGAAAAAGTGCAAATTCATAGTTTTTGTCAAAAAAGTGACAAAGTCCCATTCTGAGTGGGCAATTGGAAAAAATTTCAACTTTTTTCACCAAAAAAGTGAAAAAATCCAAATTTAATCTTTTTTAGTCCCAAAAGTGAAAAAATCAAATTTCAATTTTTTTCTTCCAAAAATTGAAAAAAATAAATTCTGAGTGTGCACTTGGAAAAAATTTCAAACTTTTTTCACCAAAAAAGTGAAAAATCCAAATTTAATTGTTTTTAGTCCCAAAAGTGAAATAATCTAATTTCAATTTTTTTCTCAAAAAGTGAAAAAAAATCCATTCTGAGTGGGTACTTGGAAAAAATTACAACTTTTTTAATCCAAAAAGTGAAAAAATCCAAATTTAATTTTCTTCTTCAAAGAAGTAAGAAATTCCCATTCTGACAAGGGACTTGGAAGCTCTTTTGACTTTTCACAAAAGTTGAATTTTTTTCTAAGTCCCATCTCATTATGAGATGGGACTTAGAAAAATATTCAACTTTTGTCTAAGTTGACATGTGAGCCGCTTCCCATGTCAGAATGGGACATTTTGACTTATTGAATGGAAAGATAAACTTTTTTGATCCAAATAGTGAAAAAGTGCGAGTTCATAGTTTTTGTCAGAAAAGTGACAAAGTCCCATTCTGAGTGGCACTTGGAAAAAATTTCAACTTTTTTCAGCAAAAAAGTGAAAAAATCCAAATTTCATCTTTTTTAGTCTCAAAACTGAAAAAAATCAAATTTCAATTTTTTTCTTCAAAAAATTGACAAAAAATCCATTCTGAGTGGGCACTTGGAAAAAATTTCATCTTTTTTCACCAAAAAAGTGAAAAAATCAAAATTTAATCGTTTTTAGTCCCAAAAGTGAAAAAATCAAATTTCAATTTTTTTCTCAAAAAAGTGAAAAAAATTCCATTCTGAGTGGGTACTTGGAAAAAATTTCAACTTTTTTCATCCAAAAAGTGAAAAAATCCAAATTTCATCTTTTTTAGTCTCAAAAGTGAAAAAATCTAATTTCAATTTCTTTCTTCAAAAAAGTGACACAGTCCGGTTCTGAGTGGGCACTTGGAAAAAATTTCTACTTTTTTCATGCAAAAAGTGAAAAAATCCAAATTCAATACATTTCCTCAAAAAAGTCACAAAGTCCCTTTCTGAATGGGGACTTAGAAAAAATTTCAACCTTTATCGTCCAAAAAGTAAAAACATCCAAATTTAATTTTCTTCTTCAAAGAAGTAAGAAATTCCCATTCTGACAAGGGACTTGGAAGCTCTTTTGACTTTTCACAAAAGTTGAATTTTTTTCTAAGTCCCATCTCATTATGAGATGGGACTTAGAAAAATAATCAACTTTTGTCTAAGTTGACATGTGTGCCGCTTCCCATGTCAGAATGGGGACATTTTGACTTATTGGATGGAAAGATAAACTTTTTTGATCCAAATAGTGAAAAAGTGCGAGTTCATAGTTTTAGTCAGAAAAGTGACAAAGTCCCATTCTGAGTGGGCACTTGGAAAAAATTTCAACTTTTTTCAGCAAAAAAAGTGAAAAAATCCAAATTTCATCTTTTTTAGTCTCAAAACTGAAAAAAATCAAATTTCAATTTTTTTCTTCAAAAAATTGACAAAAAATCCATTCTGAGTGGGCACTTGGAAAAAATGTCATCTTTTTTCACCAAAAAAGTGAAAAAATCAAAATTTAATCGTTTTTAGTCCCAAAAGTGAAAAAATCAAATTTCAATTTTTTTCTAAAAAAAGTGAAAAAAATTCCATTCTGAGTGGGTACTTGGAAAAAATTTCAATTTTTTTAATCCAAAAAGTGAAAAAATCCACATTTCATATTTTTTAGTCCCAAAAGTGAAAAAATCAAATTTCCATTTTTTTCTTCAAAAAAGTGACAAAGTCCGTTCTGAGTGGGCACGTGGAAAAAATTTCTACTTTTTTCATCCAAAAAGTGAAAAAATCCAAATTCAATACATTTCTTCAAAAAGTCACAAAGTCCCATTCTGAATGGGGACTTAGAAAAAATTTCAACCTTTATCGTCCAAAAAGTGAAAACATCCAAATTTAATTTTCTTCTTCAAGAAGTAAGAAATTCCCATTCTGACAAGGGACTTGGAAGCTCTTTTGACTTTTCACAAAAGTTGCATTTTTTTCTAAGTCCCATCTCATTATGAGATGGGACTTAGAAAAATATTCAACTTTTGTCTAAGTTGACATGTGTGCCGCTTCACATGTCAGAATGGGACATTTTGACTTATTGGAAGTAAAGATAAACTTTTTTGATCCAAATAGTGAAAAAAGTGCAAATTCATAGTTTTTGTCAAAAAAAGTGACAAAGTCCCATTCTGAGTGGGCAATTGGAAAAAATTTCAACTTTTTTCACCAAAAAAGTGAAAAAAATCCAAATGTAATCTTTTTTAGTCCCAAAAGTGAAAAAATCAAATTTAAATTTTTGTCTTCAAAAAAATTGAAAAAAAAATCCATTTTGAGTGGGCACTTAAAAAAAATTTCAACTTTTTTCACCAAAAAAGTGAAAAAAAACAAATTTAATCGTTTTCAGTCCCAAAAGTGAAAAAATCAAATTTCAATTTTTTTCTCAAAAAAGTGAAAAAAATTCCATTCTGAGTGGGTACTTGGAAAAAATTTCAACTTTTTTCATCCAAAAAGTGAAAAAATCCAAATTTCATCTTTTTTTAGTCTCAAAAGTGAAAAAATCAAATTTCAATTTCTTTCTTCAAAAAAGTGACACAGTCCGGTTCTGAGTGGGCACTTGGAAAAAATGTCTACTTTTTTCATGCAAAAAGTGAAAAAATCCAAATTCAATACATTTCCTCAAAAAAGTCACAAAGTCCCATTCTGAATGGGGACTTAGAAAAAATGTCAACCTTTATCGTCCAAAAAGTAAAAACATCCAAATTTAATTTTCTTCTTCAAAGAAGTAAGAAATTCCCATTCTGACAAGGGACTTGGAAGCTCTTTTGACTTTTCACAAAAGTTGATTTTTTTTCTAAGTCCCATCTCATTATGAGATGGGACTTAGAAAAATATTCAACTTTTGTCTAAGTTGACATGTGTGCCGCTTCCCATGTCAGAATGGGACATTTTGACTTTTTGGATGGAAAGATAAACTTTTTTGATCCAAATAGTGAAAAAGTACGAATTCATAGTTTTTGTCAGAAAAGTGACAAAGTCCCATTCTGAGTGGGCACTTGGAAAAAATTTCAACTTTTTTCACCAAAAAAGTGAAAAAATCCAAATTTCATCTTTTTTAGTCTCAAAACTGAAAAAATCTTAATTCCATTTTTTTTCTTCAAAAAATTGAAAAAAAATCCATTCTGAGTGGGCACTTGGAAAAAATTTCAACTTTTTTCACCAAAAAAGTGAAAAAATCAAAATTTAATCGTTTTTTAGTCCCAAAAGTGAAAAAATCAAATTTCAAGTTTTTTCTCAAAAAAGTGAAAAAAATTCCATTCTGAGTGGGTACTTGGAAAAAATTTCAATTTTTTTAATCCAAAAAGTGAAAAAATCCACATTTCATATTTTCAGTCCCAAAAGTGAAAAGAATCAAATTCCATTTTTTTCTTCAAAAAGTGACAAAGTCCGGTTCTGAGTGGGCACGTGGAAAAAATTTCTACTTTTTTCATCCAAAAAGTGAAAAATCCAAATTCAATACATTTCTTCAAAAAGTCACAAAGTCCCATTCTGAATGGGGACTTAGAAAAAATTTCAACCCTTTATCGTCCAAAAAGTGAAAACATCCAAATTTAATTTTCTTCTTCAAAGAAGTGAGAAATTCCCATTCTGAAAGGGACTTGGAAGCTCTTTTGACTTTTCACAAAAGTTGAATTTTTTTCTAAGTCCCATCTCATTATGGAGATGGGACTTAGAAAAATATTCAACTTTTGTCTAAGTTGACATGTGTGCCGCTTCACATGTCAGAATGGGACATTTTGACTTATTGGAAGTAAAGATAAACTTTTTTGATACAAATAGTGAAAAAGTGCAAATTCATAGTTTTTGTCAAAAAGAGAAAAAGTCCCATTCTGAGTGGGCAATTGGAAAAAATTTCAACTTTTTTCACCAAAAAAGTGAAAAAAAACAAATTTAATCGTTTTTAGTCCCAAAAGTGAAAAAATCAAATTTCAATTTTTTTCTCAAAAAAGTGAAAAAAATTCCATTCTGAGTGGGTACTTGGAAAAAAATTCAACTTTTTTCATCCAAAAAGTGAAAAAATCAAATTTCATCTTTTTTAGTCTCAAAAGTGGAAAAAATCTAATTTCAATTTCTTTCTTCAAAAAGTGACACAGTCCGGTTCTGAGTGGGCACTTGGAAAAAATGTCTATTTTTTTCATGCAAAAAGTGAAAAAAATCCAAATTCAATACATTTCCTCAAAAAAGTCAACAAAGTCCCCTTTCTGAATGGGGACTTAGAAAAATTTCAACCTTTATCGTCCAAAAAGTAAAAACATCCAAATTTAATTTTCTTCTTCAAAGAAGTAAGAAATTCCCATTCTGACAAGGGACTTGGAAGCTCTTTTGACTTTTCACAAAAGTTGAATTTTTTTCTAAGTCCCATCTCATTATGAGATGGGACTTAGAAAAATAATCAACTTTTGTCTAAGTTGACACGTGTGCCGCTTCCCATGTCAGAATGGGACATTTTGACTTATTGGATGGAAAGATAAACTTTTTTTGATCCAAATAGTGAAAAAGTGCGAGTTCATAGTTTTACGTCCAGAAAAGTGACAAAGTCCCATTCTGAGTGGGCACTTGGAAAAAATTTCAACTTTTTCAGCAAAAAAGTGAAAAAATCCAAATTTCATCTTTTTTAGTCTCAAAAACTGAAAAAATCAAATTTCAATTTTTTTCTTCAAAAAATTGACAAAAAATCCATTCTGAGTGGGCACTTGGAAAAAATGTCATCTTTTTTCACCAAAAAAGTGAAAAAATCAAAATTTAATCGTTTTTAGTCCCAAAAGTGAAAAAATCAAATTTCAATTTTTTTCTAAAAAAAGTGAAAAAAATTCCATTCTGAGTGGGTACTTGGAAAAAATTTCAATTTTTTAATCCAAAAGTGAAAAAATCCACATTTCATATTTTTTTAGTCCCAAAAGTGAAAAAATCAAATTTCCATTTTTTTCTTCAAAAAAGTGACAAAGTCCGGTTCTGAGTGGGCACGTGGAAAAAATTTCTACTTTTTTCATCCAAAAAGTGAAAAAATCCAAATTCAATACATTTCTTCAAAAGTCACAAAGTCCCATTCTGAATGGGGGACTTAGAAAAAATTTCAACCTTTATCGTCCAAAAAGTGAAAACATCCAAATTTAATTTTCTTCTTCAAAGAAGTAAGAAATTCCCATTCTGACAAGGGACTTGGAAGCTCTTTTGACTTTTCACAAAAGTTGCATTTTTTCTAAGTCCCATCTCATTATGAGATGGGACTTAGAAAAATATTCAACTTTTGTCTAAGTTGACATGTGTGCCGCTTCACATGTCAGAATGGGACATTTTGACTTATTGGAAGTAAGATAAACTTTTTTGATCCAAATAGTGAAAAAGTGCAAATTCATAGTTTTGTCAAAAAAGTGACAAAGTCCCATTCTGAGTGGGCAATTGGACAAAAATTTCAACTTTTTTCACCAAAAAAGTGAAAAAATCCAAATGTAATCTTTTTTAGTCCCAAAGTGAAAAAATCAAATTTAATTTTTTGTCTTCAAAAAATTGAAAAAAAATCCATTTTGAGTGGGCACTTAAAAAAAATTTCAACTTTTTCACCAAAAAAGTGAAAAAAAACAAATTTAATCGTTTCAGTCCCAAAAGTGAAAAAATCAAATTTCAATTTTTTTCTCAAAAAAGTGAAAAAAATTCCATTCTGAGTGGGTACTTGGAAAAAATTTCAACTTTTTTCATCCAAAAAGTGAAAAAATCCAAATTTCATCTTTTTTTAGTCTCAAAAGTGAAAAAATCAAATTTCAATTTCTTTCTTCAAAAAAGTGACACAGTCCGGTTCTGAGTGGGCACTTGGAAAAAATGTCTACTTTTTTCATGCAAAAAGTGAAAAAATCCAAATTCAATACATTTCCTCAAAAAAGTCACAAGTCCCATTCTGAATGGGGACTTAGAAAAAATGTCAACCTTTATCGTCCAAAAAGTAAAAACATCCCAAATTTAATTTTCTTCTTCAAAGAAGTAAGAAAATTCCCATTCTGACAAGGGACTTGGAAGCTCTTTTGACTTTTCACTAAAGTTGATTTTTTTTCTAAGTCCATCTCATTATGAGATGGGACTTAGAAAAATATTCAACTTTTGTCTAAGTTGACATGTGTGCCGCTTCCCATGTCAGAATGGGACATTTTGACTTTTTGGATGGAAAGATAAACTTTTTTGATCCAATAGTGGAAAAAGTACGAATTCATAGTTTTTGTCAGAAAAGTGACAAAGTCCCATTCTGAGTGGGCACTTGGGAAAAAATTTCAACTTTTTTCACCAAAAAAGTGAAAAAATCCAAATTTCTATCTTTTTTTAGTCTCAAAACTGAAAAAATCTAATTTCCATTTTTTTCTTCAAAAAATTGAAAAAAAATCCATTCTGAGTGGGCACTTGGAAAAAATTTCAACTTTTTTCACCAAAAAAGTGAAAAAATCAAATTTAATCGTTTTTAGTCCCAAAAGTGAAAAATCAAATTTCAAGTTTTTTCTCAAAAAAGTGAAAAAAATTCCATTCTGAGTGGGTACTTGGAAAAAATTTCAATTTTTTTAATCCAAAAAGTGAAAAAATCCACATTTCATATTTTTCAGTCCCAAAAGTGAAAAAATCAAATTTCCATTTTTTTCTTCAAAAAAGTGACAAAGTCCGGTTCTGAGTGGGCACGTGAAAAAATTTCTACTTTTTTCATCCAAAAAGTGAAAAAATCCAAATTCAATACATTTCTTCAAAAAGTCACAAAGTCCCATTCTGAATGGGGACTTAGAAAAAATTTCAAACCTTTATCGTCCAAAAAGTGAAACATCCAAATTTAATTTTCTTCTTCAAAGAAGTAAGAAATTCCCATTCTGGACAAGGGACTTGGAAGCTCTTTTGACTTTTCACAAAAGTTGAAATTTTTTTCTAAGTCCCATCTCATTATGAGATGGGACTTAGAAAAATATTCAACTTTTGTCTAAGTTGACATGTGTGCCGCTTCACATGTCAGAATGGGACATTTTGACTTATTGATGTAAAGATAAACTTTTTTGATACAAATAGTGAAAAAGTGCAAATTCATAGTTTTTGTCAAAAAAGAGACAATAGTCCCATTCTGAGTGGGCAATTGGAAAAATTTCAACTTTTTTTCACCAAAAAAGTGAAAAAAAACAAATTTAATCGTTTTTTAGTCCCAAAAGTGAAAAAATCAAATTTCAATTTTTTTCTCAAAAAAGTGAAAAAATTCCATTCTGAGTGGGTACTTGGAAAAAAATTCAACTTTTTTCATCCAAAAAGTGAAAAAATCCAAATTTTCATCTTTTTTAGTCTCAAAAGTGAAAAAATCTAATTTTCAATTTCTTTCTTCAAAAAAGTGACACAGTCCGGTTCTGAGTGGGCACTTGGAAAAAAATGTCTACTTTTTTCATGCAAAAAGTGAAAAAATCCAAATTCAATACATTTTCCTCAAAAAAGTCACAAAGTCCCTTTCTGAATGGGACTTAGAAAAAATTTCAACCTTTATCGTCCAAAAAGTAAAACATCCAAATTTAATTTCTTCTTCAAAGAAGTAAGAAATTCCCATTCTGACAAGGGACTTGGAAGCTCTTTTGACCTTTTCACAAAAGTTGAATTTTTTTCTAAGTCCCATCTCATTATGAGATGGGACTTAGAAAAATAATCAACTTTTGTCTAAGTTGACAATGTGTGCCGCTTCCCATGTCAGAATGGGACATTTTGACTTATTGGATGGAAAGATAAACTTTTTTTGATCCAAATAGTGAAAAGTGCAAATTCATAGTTTTTGTCAAAAAAGTGGACAAAGTCCCCTTCTGAGTGGGCAATTTGGAAAAAAATTTCAACTTTTTTCACCAAAAAAAGTGAAAAAAATCCAAATTTAATCTTTTTTAGTCCCAAAAGTGAAAAAATCAAATTTCAATTTTTTTCTTCAAAAAATTGAAAAAAATAAATTCTGAGTGTGCACTTGGAAAAAATTTCAACTTTTTTTCACCAAAAAAGTGAAAAAATCCAAATGTAATTGTTTTTAGTCCAAAAGTGAAATAATCTAATTTCAATTTTTTTCTCAAAAAAGTGAAAAAAAAATCCATTCTGAGTGGGGTACTTGGAAAAATTACAACTTTTTTAATCCAAAAAGTGAAAAAATCCAAATTTAATTTTCTTCTTCAAAGAAGTAAGAAATTCCCATTCTGACAAGGGGACTTGGAAGCTCTTTTGACTTTTCACAAAAGTTGAATTTTTTTCTAAGTCCCATCTCATTATGAGATGGGACTTAGAAAAATATTCAACTTTTGTCTAAGTTGACATGTGAGCCGCTTCCCATGTCAGAATGGGACATTTTTGACTTATTGGATGGAAGGTAAACTTTTTTGATCCAAATAGTGAAAAAGTGCGAGTTCATAGTTTTTGTCAGAAAAGTGACAAAGTCCCATTCTGAGTGGGCACTTGGAAAAAAATTTCAACTTTTTCAGCAAAAAAGTGAGAAAAATCCAAATTTCATCTTTTTTAGTCTCAAAACTGAAAAAATCAAATTTCAATTTTTTTCTTCAAAAAATTGACAAAAAATCCATTCTGAGTGGGCACTTGGAAAAAATTTCATCTTTTTTCACCAAAAAAGGGAAAAAATCAAAATGTAATCGTTTTTAGTCCCAAAAGTGAAAAATCAAATTTCAATTTTTTTCTCAAAAAAGTGAAAAAAATTCCATTCTGAGTGGGTACTTGGAAAAAATTTCAACTTTTTTCATCCAAAAAGTGAAAAAATCCAATTTCATCTTTTTTAGTCTCAAAAGTGAAAAAAATCTAATTTCAATTTCTTTCTTCAAAAAAGTGACACAGTCCGGTTCTGAGTGGGCACTTGGAAAAAATGTCTACTTTTTTCATGCAAAAAGTGAAAAAATCCAAATTCAATACATTTCCTCAAAAAAGTCACAAAGTCCCTTTCTGAATGGGGACTTAGAAAAAATTTCAACCTTTATCGTCCAAA
This sequence comes from Pleurodeles waltl, assembly GCF_031143425.1. Lineage (NCBI taxonomy): Eukaryota > Metazoa > Chordata > Amphibia > Caudata > Salamandridae > Pleurodeles > Pleurodeles waltl. Next base: position 12,427 of record NW_027150203.1, on the reverse strand, counting down.
AAGTAAAAACATCCAAAATTTAATTTCTTCTTCAAAGAAGTAAGAAATTCCCATTCTGACAAGGGACTTGGAAGCTCTTTTGACTTTTCACAAAAGTTGAATTTTTTTCTAAGTCCCATCTCATTATGAGATGGGACTTAGAAAAATAATCAACTTTTGTCTAAGTTGACATGTGTGCCGCTTCCCATGTCAGAATGGGACATTTTGACTTATTGGATGGAAAGATAACTTTTTTGATCCAAATAGTGAAAAAGTGCAAATTCATAGTTTTTTGTCAAAAAGTGACAAAGTCCCATTCTGAGTGGGCAATTGGAAAAAATTTCAACTTTTTTCACCAAAAAAGTGAAAAAATCCAAATTTAATCTTTTTTAGTCCCAAAAGTGAAAAAATCAAATTACATTTTTTCTTCAAAAAATTGAAAAAAATAAATTCTGAGTGTGCACTTGGAAAAAAATTCAACTTTTTCACCAAAAAAGTGAAAAAAATCCAAATTTAATTGTTTTTAGTCCCAAAAGTGAAATAATCTAATTTCAATTTTTTTCTCAAAAAAGTGAAAAAAAATCCATTCTGAGTGGGTACTTGGAAAAAAATTACAACTTTTTTAATCCAAAAAGTGAAAAAATCCAAATTTAATTTTCTTCTTCAAAAGAAGTAAGAAATTCCCATTCTGACAAGGGACTTGGAAGCTCTTTTGACTTTTCACAAAAGTTGAATTTTTTTCTAAGTCCCATCTCATTATGAGATGAGACTTAGAAAAATATTCAACTTTTGTCTAAGTGACATGTGAGCCGCTTCCCATGTCAGAATGGGGACATTTTGACTTATTGGATGGAAAGATAAACTTTTTTGATCAAATAGTGAAAAAGTGCGAGTTCATAGTTTTTGTCAGGAAAGTGACAAAGTCCCATTCTGAGTGGGCACTTGGAAAAAATTTCAACTTTTTTCAGCAAAAAAGTGAAAAAATCCAAATTTCATCTTTTTTAGTCTCAAAACTGAAAAAATCAAATTTCAATTTTTTTCTTCAAAAAATTGACAAAAAATCCATTCTGAGTGGGCACTTGGAAAAAATTTCATCTTTTTTCACCAAAAAAGTGAAAAAATCAAAATTTAATCGTTTTTTAGTCCCAAAAGTGAAAAATCAAATTTCAATTTTTTTCTAAAAAAAGTGAAAAAAATTCCATTCTGAGTGGGTACTTGGAAAAAATTTCAATTTTTTTAATCCAAAAAGTGAAAAAATCCACATTTCATATTTTTTAGTCCCAAAGTGAAAAAATCAAATTTCCATTTTTTTCTTCAAAAAAGTGACAAAGTCCGGTTCTGAGTGGGCACGTGGAAAAAATTTCTACTTTTTTCATCCAAAAAGTGAAAAAATCCAAATTCAATACATTTCTTCAAAAAGTCACAAAGTCCCATTCTGAATGGGGACTTAGAAAAAATTTCAACCTTTATCGTCCAAAAAGTGAAAACATCCAAATTTAATTTTCTTCTTCAAAGAAGTAAGAAATTCCCATTCTGACAAGGGACTTGGAAGCTCTTTTGACTTTTCCACAAAAGTTGCATTTTTTTCTAAGTCCCATCTCATTATGAGATGGGACTTAGAAAAATATTCAACTTTTTGTCTAAGTTGACATGTGTGCCGCTTCACATGTCAGAATGGGACATTTTGACTTATTGGAAGTAAAGATAAACTTTTTTGATCCAAATAGTGAAAAAGTGCAAATTCATAGTTTTTGTCAAAAAAGTGACAAAGTCCCATTCTGAGTGGGCAATTGGAAAAAATTTCAACTTTTTTCACCAAAAAAGTGAAAAAATCCAAATTTCATCTTTTTTAGTCCCAAAAGTGAAAAAAACAAATTTAAATTTTTGTCTTCAAAAAATTGAAAAAAAATCCATTTTGAGTGGGCACTTAAAAAAAATTTCAACTTTTTTCACCCAAAAAGTGAAAAAAACCAAATTTAATCGTTTTCAGTCCCAAAAGTGAAAAAATCAAATTTCAATTTTTTTCTCAAAAAAGTGAAAAAAATTCCATTCTGAGTGGGTACTTGGAAAAAATTTCAACTTTTTTCATCCAAAAAGTGAAAAAATCCAAATTTCATCTTTTTTTAGTCTCAAAAGTGAAAAAATCAAATTTCAATTTCTTTCTTCAAAAAAGTGACACAGTCCGGTTCTGAGTGGGCACTTGGAAAAAATGTCTACTTTTTTCATGCAAAAAGTGAAAAATCCAAATTCAATACATTTCCCTCAAAAAAGTCACAAAGTCCCATTCTGAATGGGGACTTAGAAAAAATTTCAACCTTTATCGTCCAAAAAGTAAAAACATCCAAATTAAATTTTCTTCTTCAAAGAAGTAAGAAATTCCCATTCTGACAAGGGACTTGGAAGCTCTTTTGACTTTTCACAAAAGTTGATTTTTTTTCTAAGTCCCATCTCATTATGAGATGGGACTTAGAAAAATATTCAACTTTTGTCTAAGTTGACATGTGTGCCGCTTCCCATGTCAGAATGGGACATTTTGACTTTTTGGATGGAAAGATAAACTTTTTTGATCCAAATAGTGAAAAAGTGCGAATTCATAGTTTTTGTCAGAAAAGTGACAAAGTCCCATTCTGAGTGGGCACTTGGAAAAAATTTCAACTTTTTTCACCAAAAAAGTGAAAAAATCCAAATTTCATCTTTTTAGTCTCAAAACTGAAAAAATCAAATTTCCATTTTTTTCTTCAAAAATTGAAAAAAAATCCATTCTGAGTGGGCACTTGGAAAAAAATTCAACTTTTTTCACCAAAAGAGTGAAAAAAAACAATTTTAATCGTTTTAGTCCCAAAAGTGAAAAAATCTAATTTCAATTTTTTTCTCAAAAAAGTGAAAAAAAATCCATTCTGAGTGGGTACTTGGAAAAAATTTCAACTTTTTTCATCCAAAAAGTGAAAAAATCAAAATTTCATCTTTTTTAGTCTCAAAAGTGAAAAAATCAAATTTCAATTTCTTTCTTCAAAAAAGTGACACAGTCCGGTTCTGAGTGGGCACTTGGAAGAAATTTCTACTTTTTTCATCCAAAAAGTGAAAAAATCCAAATTCAATACATTTCCTCAAAAAAGTCACAAAGTCCCATTCTGAATGGGGACTTAGAAAAAATGTCAACCTTTATCGTCCAAAAAGTAAAAACATCCAAATTTAATTTTCTTCTTCAAAGAAGTAAGAAATTCCCATTCTGACAAGGGACTTGGAAGCTCTTTTGACTTTTCACAAAAGTTGAATTTTTTTCTAAGTCCCATCTCATTATGAGATGGGACTTAGAAAAATATTCAACTTTTGTCTAAGTTGACATGTGTGCCGCTTCACATGTCAGAATGGGACATTTTGACTTATTGGATGGAAAGATAAACTTTTTGATCCAAATAGTGAAAAAGTGCAAATTCATAGTTTTTGTCAAAAAAGTGACAAAGTCCCATTCTGAGTGGGCAATTGGAAAAAATTTCAACTTTTTTCACAAAAAAAGTGAAAAAATCCAAATTTCATCTTTTTTAGTCCCAAAAGTGAAAAAATCAAATTTCAATTTTTTCTTCAAAAAATTGAAATAATAAATTTTGAGTGTGCACTTGGAAAAAATTTCAACTTTTTTCATCAAAAAAGTGAAAAAATCCAAATTTAATCGTTTTTAGTCCCAAAAGTGAAATAATCTAATTTCAATTTTTTTCTCAAAAAAGTGAAAAAAAATCCATTCTGAGTGGGTACTTGAAAAAAATTACAACTTTTTAATCCAAAAAGTGAAAAATCCAAATTTAATTTTCTACTTCAAAGAAGTAAGAAATTCCCATTCTGACAAGGGACTTGGAAGCTCTTTTGACTTTTCACAAAAGTTGAATTTTTTTCTAAGTCCCATCTCATTATGAGATGGGACTTAGAAAAATATTCAACTTTTGTCTAAGTTGACATGTGTGCCGCTTCCCATGTCAGAATGGGACATTTTGACTTATTGGATGGAAAGATAAACTTTTTTGATCCAAATAGTGAAAAAGTGCGAATTCATAGTTTTTGTCAGAAAAGTGACAAAGTCCCATTCTGAGTGGGCACTTGGAAAAAATTTCAACTTTTTTCGCCAAAAAAGTGAAAAAATCCAAATTTCATCTTTTTTAGTCTCAAAACTGAAAAAATCAAATTTCAATTTTTTTTCTTCAAAAAATTGAAAAAAAATCCATTCTGAGTGGGCACTTGAAAAAATTTCAACCTTTTACACCAAAAAAGTGAAAAGTCCAAATGTAATCGTTTTTAGTCCCAAAAGTGAAAAAATCAAATTTAAATTTTTTTCTCAAAAAAGTGAAAAAAATTCCATTCTGAGTGGGTACTTGGAAAAAAATTCAATTTTTTTATTCCAAAAAGTGACAAAATCCACTTTTCATCTTTTTTAGTCCCAAAAGTGAAAAAATCAAATTTGCATTTTTTTCTTCAAAAAAGTGACAAAGTCCCATTCTGAGTGGGCCAATTGGAAAAAATTTCAACTTTTTGCACCAAAAAAGTGAAAAAATCCAAATTTCATCTTTTTTAGTCCCAAAAGTGAAAAATCAAATTTCAATTTTTTCTTCAAAAAATTGAAAAAAATAAATTCTGAGTGTGCACTTGGAAAAAATTTCAACTTTTTTTCACCAAAAAAGTGAAAAAATCTAAATTTCATCTTTTTTAGTCTCAAAACTGAAAAAATCAAATTTCAATTTTTTTCTCAAAAAAAGTGAAAAAAATTCCATTCTGAGTTACCCACTCAGAATGGAATTTTTTTCACTTTTTTGAGAAAAAAATTGAAATTAGATTTTTTCACTTTTGGGACTAAAAACTTGGAAAAAATTTCAATTTTTTAAAATCCAAAAAGTGAAAAAATCCACATTTCATCTTTTTTAGTCCAAAAGTGAACAAATCAAATTTCAATTTTTTTCTTCAAAAAAGTGACAAAGTCCGGTTCTGAGTGGGCACGTGGAAAAAAATTCTACTTTTTTCATCCAAAAAGTGAAAAAATCCAAATTCAATACATTTCTTCAAAAAGTCACAAATTCCCATTCTGAATGGGGACTTAGAAAAAATTTCAACCTTTATCGTCCAAAAAGCGAAAACATCCAAATTTAATTTTCTTCTTCAAAGAAGTAAGAAATTCCCATTCTGACAAGGGACTTGGAAGCTCTTTTGACTTTTCACAAAAGTTGAATTTTTTTCTAAGTTTCCATCTCATTATGAGATGGGACTTAGAAAAATATTCAACTTTTGTCTAAGTTGACATGTGTGCCGCTTCACATGTCAGAATGGGACATTTTGACTTATTGGAAGTAAAGATAAACTTTTTTGATCCAAATAGTGAAAAAGTGCAAATTCATAGTTTTTGTCAAAAAAGTGACAAAGTCCCATTCTGAGTGGGCAATTGGAAAAAATTTCAACTTTTTGCACCAAAAAAAGTGAAAAAATCCAAATTTCATCTTTTTTAGTCCAAAAGTGAAAAAATCAAATTTCAATTTTTTCTTCAAAAAATTGAAAAAAATAAATTCTGAGTGTGCACTTGGAAAAAATTTCAACTTTTTTCACCAAAAAAGTGAAAAAATCCAAATTTAATCGTTTTTTAGTCCCAAAAGTGAAATAATCTAATTTCAATTTTTTTCTCAAAAAAGTGAAAAAAAAATCCATTCTGAGTGGGTACTTGGAAAAAATTACAACTTTTTTAATCCAAAAAGTGAAAAAAATCCAAATTTAATTTTTTTTCTTCAAAGAAGTAAGAAATTCCCATTCTGACAAGGGACTTGGAAGCTCTTTTGACTTTTCACAAAAGTTGAATTTTTTTCTAAGTCCCATCTCATTATGAGATGGGACTTAGAAAAATATTCAACTTTTGTCTAAGTTGACATGTGTGCCGCTTCACATGTCAGAATGGGACATTTTGACTTATTGGAAGTAAAGATAAACTTTTTGGATCCAAATAGTGAAAAAGTGCAAATTCATAGTTTTTGTCAAAAAAGTGACAAAGTCCCATTCTGAGTGGGCAATTGGAAAAAATTTCAACTTTTTTCACCAAAAAAGTGAAAAATCCAAATTTCATCTTTTTTAGTCTCAAAACTGAAAAAATCAAATTTCAATTTTTTTCTTCAAAAAATTGAAAAAAAATCCATTCTGAGTAGGCACTTGGAAAAAATTTCTACTTTTTTCACCAAAAAAGTGAAAAAATCCAAATGTAATCGTTTTTAGTCCCAAAAGTGAAAAAATCAAATTTCAATTTTTTTCTCAAAAAAGTGAAAAAAATTCCATTCTGAGTGGGTACTTGGAAAAAATTACAAACTTTTTTAATCCAAAAAGTGAAAAAATCCAAATTTAATTTTCTTCTTCAAAGAAGTAAGAAATTCCCATTCTGACAAGGGGACTTGGAAGCTCTTTTGACTTTTCACAAAAGTTGAATTTTTTTCTAAGTCCCATCTCATTATGAGATGGGACTTAGAAAAATATTCAACTTTTGTCTAAGTTGACATGTGAGCCGCTTCCCATGTCAGAATGGGACATTTTGACTTATTGGATGGAAAGATAAACTTTTTTGATCCAAATAGTGAAAAAGTGCGAGTTCATAGTTTTTTGTCAGAAAAGTGACAAAGTCCCATTCTGAGTGGGCACTTGGAAAAAATTTCAACTTTTTTCAGCAAAAAAGTGAAAAAATCCAAATTTCATCTTTTTTAGTCTCCAAAACTGAAAAAATCAAATTTCAATTTTTTTCTTCAAAAAATTGACAAAAAATCCATTCTGAGTGGGCACTTGGAAAAAATTTCATCTTTTTTCACCAAAAAAGTGAAAAAATCTAAATTTAATCGTTTTTAGTCCCAAAAGTGAAAAATCAAATTTCAATTTTTTTCTCAAAAAGTGAAAAAAAATTCCATTCTGAGTGGGGTACTTGGAAAAAATTTCAACTTTTTTCATCCAAAAAGTGAAAAAATCCAAATTTCATCTTTTTTAGTCTCAAAAGTGAAAAAATCTAATTTCAATTTCTTTCTTCAAAAAAGTGACACAGTCCGGTTCTGAGTGGGCACTTGGAAAAAATGTCTACTTTTTTCATGCAAAAAGTGAAAAAATCCAAATTCAATACATTTCCTCAAAAAAGTCACAAAGTCCCTTTCTGAATGGGGACTTAGAAAAAATTTCAACCTTTATCGTCCAAAAAGTAAAAACATCCAAATTTAATTTTCTTCTTCAAAGAAGTAAGAAATTCCCATTCTGACAAGGACTTGGAAGCTCTTTTGACTTTTCACAAAAGTTGAATTTTTTTCTAAGTCCCATCTCATTATGAGATGGGACTTAGAAAAATAATCAACTTTTGTCTAAGTTGACATGTGTGCCGCTTCCCATGTCAGAATGGGACATTTTGACTTATTGGATGGAAAGATAAACTTTTTTGATCCAAATAGTGAAAAAGTGCGAGTTCATAGTTTTAGTCAGAAAAGTGACAAAGTCCCATTCTGAGTGGCACTTGGAAAAAATTTCAACTTTTTTCAGCAAAAAAGTGAAACAATCCAAATTTCATCTTTTTTAGTCTCAAAACTGAAAAAATCAAATTTCAATTTTTTCTTCAAAAAATTGACAAAAATCCATTCTGAGTGGGCACTTGGAAAAAATGTCATCTTTTTTCACCAAAAAAGTGAAAAAATCAAAATTTAATCGTTTTTAGTCCCAAAAGTGAAAAAATCAAATTTCAATTTTTTTCTAAAAAAAGTGAAAAAAATTCCATTCTGAGGGTACTTGGAAAAAATTTCAATTTTTTTAATCCAAAAAGTGAAAAAATCCACATTTCATATTTTTTAGTCCCAAAAGTGAAAAAATCAAATTTCCATTTTTTCTTCAAAAAAGTGACAAAGTCCGGTTCTGAGTGGCACGTGGAAAAAATTTCTACTTTTTTCATCCAAAAAGTGAAAAAATCCAAATTCAATACATTTCTTCAAAAAGTCACAAAGTCCCATTCTGAATGGGGACTTAGAAAAAATTTCAACCTTTATCGTCCAAAAAGTGAAAACATCCAAATTTAATTTTCTTCTTCAAAGAAGTAAGAAATTCCCATTCTGACAAGGGACTTGGAAGCTCTTTTGACTTTTCACAAAAGTTGCATTTTTTTCTAAGTCCCATCTCATTATGAGATGGGACTTAGAAAAATATTCAACTTTTGTCTAAGTTGACATGTGTGCCGCTTCACATGTCAGAATGGGACATTTTGACTTATTGGAAGTAAAGATAACTTTTTTGATCCAAATAGTGAAAAAGTGCAAATTCATAGTTTTTGTCAAAAAAGTGACAAAGTCCCATTCTGAGTGGGCAATTGGAAAAAATTTCAACTTTTTCACCAAAAAAGTGAAAAAATCCAAATTTAATCTTTTTTAGTCCCAAAAGTGAAAAAATCAAATTTCAATTTTTTCTTCCAAAAATTGAAAAAAATAATTCTGAGTGTGCACTTGGAAAAAATTTCAACTTTTTTCACCAAAAAAGTGAAAAAATCCAAATTTAATTGTTTTTAGTCCCAAAAGTGAAATAATCTAATTTCAATTTTTTTCTCAAAAAGTGAAAAAAAAATCCATTCTGAGTGGGTACTTGGAAAAAATTACAACTTTTTTAATCCAAAAAGTGAAAAAATCCAAATTTAATTTTCTTCTTCAAAGAAGTAAGAAATTCCCATTCTGACAAGGGGACTTGGAAGCTCTTTTGACTTTTCACAAAAGTTGAATTTTTTTCTAAGTCCCATCTCATTATGAGATGGGACTTAGAAAAATATTCAACTTTTGTCTAAGTTGACATGTGAGCCGCTTCCCATGTCAGAATGGGACATTTTGACTTATTGGATGGAAAGATAACTTTTTTGATCCAAATAGTGAAAAAGTGCGAGTTCATAGTTTTTGTCAGAAAAGTGACAAAGTCCCATTCTGAGTGGGCACTTGGAAAAAATTTCAACTTTTTTCAGCAAAAAAGTGAAAAAATCCAAATTTCATCTTTTTTAGTCTCAAAACTGAAAAAATCAAATTTCAATTTTTTTCTTCAAAAAATTGACAAAAATCCATTCTGAGTGGGCACTTGGAAAAAATTTCATCTTTTTTCACCAAAAAAGTGAAAAAAATCAAAATTTAATCGTTTTTAGTCCCAAAAGTGAAAAAATCAAATTTCAATTTTTTTCTCAAAAAAGTGAAAAAAATTCCATTCTGAGTGGGTACTTGGAAAAAATTTCAACTTTTTTCATCCAAAAAGTGAAAAAATCCAAATTTCATCTTTTTTAGTCTCAAAAGTGAAAAAATCTAATTTCAATTTCTTTCTTCAAAAAAGTGACACAGTCCGGTTCTGAGTGGGCACTTGGAAAAAATTTCTACTTTTTTCATGCAAAAAGTGAAAAAATCCAAATTCAATACATTTCCTCAAAAAGTCACAAAGTCCCTTTCTGAATGGGGACTTAGAAAAAATTTCAACCTTTATCGTCCAAAAAGTAAAAACATCCAAATTTAATTTTCTTCTTCAAAGAAGTAAGAAATTCCCATTCTGACAAGGGACTTGGAAGCTCTTTGACTTTTCACAAAAGTTGAATTTTTTTCTAAGTCCCATCTCATTATGAGATGGGACTTAGAAAAATAATCAACTTTTGTCTAAGTTGACATGTGTTGCCGCTTCCCATGTCAGAATGGGACATTTTGACTTATTGGATGGAAAGATAAACTTTTTTGATCCAAATAGTGAAAAAGTGCGAGTTCATAGTTTTAGTCAGAAAAGTGACAAAGTCCCATTCTGAGTGGGCACTTGGAAAAAATTTCAACTTTTTTCAGCAAAAAAGTGAAAAAATCCAAATTTCATCTTTTTTAGTCTCAAAACTGAAAAAATCAAATTTCAATTTTTTTCTTCAAAAAATGACAAAAAATCCATTCTGAGTGGGCACTTGGAAAAAATGTCATCTTTTTTCACCAAAAAAGTGAAAAAATCAAAATTTAATCGTTTTTAGTCCCAAAAGTGAAAAAATCAAATTTCAATTTTTTTCTAAAAAAAGTGAAAAAAATTCCATTCTGAGTGGGTACTTGGAAAAAATTTCAATTTTTTTAATCCAAAAAGTGAAAAAATCCACATTTCATATTTTTTAGTCCCAAAAGTGAAAAAATCAAATTTCCATTTTTTTCTTCAAAAAAGTGACAAAGTCCGGTCTGAGTGGGCACGTGGAAAAAATTTCTACTTTTTTCATCCAAAAAGTGAAAAATCCAAATTCAATACATTTCTTCAAAAAGTCACAAAGTCCCATTCTGAATGGGGACTTAGAAAAAATTTCAACCTTTATCGTCCAAAAAGTGAAAACATCCAAATTTAATTTTCTTCTTCAAAGAAGTAAGAAATTCCCATTCTGACAAGGGGACTTGGAAGCTCTTTTGACTTTTCACAAAAGTTGCATTTTTTTCTAAGTCCCATCTCATTATGAGATGGGACTTAGAAAAATATTCAACTTTTGTCTAAGTTGACATGTGTGCCGCTTCACATGTCAGAATGGGACATTTTGACTTATTGGAAGTAAAGATAAACTTTTTGATCCAAATAGTGAAAAAGTGCAAATTCATAGTTTTTGTCAAAAAAGTGACAAAGTCCCATTCTGAGTGGGCAATTGGAAAAAATTTCAACTTTTTTCACCAAAAAAGTGAAAAATCCAAATGTAATCTTTTTAGTCCCAAAGTGAAAAAATCAAATTTAAATTTTTGTCTTCAAAAAATTGAAAAAAAATCCATTTTGAGTGGGCACTTAAAAAAATTTCAACTTTTTTCACCAAAAAAGTGAAAAAAAAACAAATTTAATCGTTTTCAGTCCCAAAAGTGAAAAAATCAAATTTCAATTTTTTTCTCAAAAAAGTGAAAAAAATTCCATTCTGAGTGGGTACTTGGAAAAAATTTCAACTTTTTTCATCCAAAAAGTGAAAAAATCCAAATTTCATCTTTTTTTAGTCTCAAAAGTGAAAAAATCAAATTTCAATTTCTTTCTTCAAAAAAGTGACACAGTCCGGTTCTGAGTGGGCACTTGGAAAAAATGTCTACTTTTTTCATGCAAAAAGTGAAAAAATCCAAATTCAATACATTTCCTCAAAAAAGTCACAAAGTCCCATTCTGAATGGGGACTTAGAAAAAATGTCAACCTTTATCGTCCAAAAAGTAAAAACATCCAAATTTAATTTTCTTCTTCAAAGAAGTAAGAAATTCCCATTCTGACAAGGGACTTGGAAGCTCTTTTGACTTTTCACAAAAGTTGATTTTTTTTCTAAGTCCCATCTCATTATGAGATGGGACTTAGAAAAATATTCAACTTTTGTCTAAGTTGACATGTGTGCCGCTTCCCATGTCAGAATGGGACATTTTGACTTTTTGGATGGAAAGATAAACTTTTTTGATCCAAATAGTGAAAAAGTACGAATTCATAGTTTTTGTCAGAAAAGTGACAAAGTCCCATTCTGAGTGGGCACTTGGAAAAAATTTCAACTTTTTTCACCAAAAAAGTGAAAAAATCCAAATTTCATCTTTTTTAGTCTCAAAACTGAAAAAATCTAATTTCCATTTTTTTCTTCAAAAAATTGAAAAAAAAATCCATTCTGAGTGGGCACTTGGAAAAAATTTCAACTTTTTTCACCAAAAAAGTGAAAAAATCAAAATTTAATCGTTTTTAGTCCCAAAAGTGAAAAAATCAAATTTCAAGTTTTTTCTCAAAAAAGTGAAAAAAATTCCATTCTGAGTGGGTACTTGGAAAAAATTTCAATTTTTTTAATCCAAAAAGTGAAAAAATCCACATTTCATATTTTTCAGTCCCAAAAGTGAAAAAATCAAATTTCCATTTTTTTCTTCAAAAAAGTGACAAAGTCCGGTTCTGAGTGGGCACGTGGAAAAAATTTCTACTTTTTTCATCCAAAAAGTGAAAAAATCCAATTCAATACATTTCTTCAAAAAGTCACAAAGTCCCATTCTGAATGGGGACTTAGAAAAAATTTCAACCTTTATCGTCCAAAAAGTGAAAACATCCAAATTTAATTTTCTTCTTCAAAGAAGTGAGAAATTCCCATTCTGACAAGGGACTTGGAAGCTCTTTTGACTTTTCACAAAAGTTGAATTTTTTTCTAAGTCCCATCTCATTATGAGATGGGACTTAGAAAAATATTCAACTTTTGTCTAAGTTGACATGTGTGCCGCTTCACATGTCAGAATGGGACATTTTGACTTATTGGAAGTAAAGATAAACTTTTTTGATACAAATAGTGAAAAAGTGCAAATTCATAGTTTTTGTCAAAAAGAGACAAAGTCCCATTCTGAGTGGGCAATTGGAAAAAAATTTCAACTTTTTTCACCAAAAAAGTGAAAAAAAACAAATTTAATCGTTTTTAGTCCCAAAAGTGAAAAAATCAAATTTCAATTTTTTTCTCAAAAAAGTGAAA